>NC_088874.1:39025049-39292599 GCF_032884065.1 Artemia franciscana | reverse complement strand
GCTGATGCTTTTGAGGAAGAAAACAGGTTTTTATTTCGATGGGTAGTTACGATCCATCTCCTTTTTTTTCCACCAAGGCTAATGGACTGTCGGCTTAATTAAGATCTACTCCTCACATCGATATGCTATATATGCACTTGTCTCTATAAATCCACCATATAACACTAAAAAACGGTAATTTCTGGAGTTATTTCTGGAATGAAAGGCTCGGAACCATAACAAGGATACATTTGCAAACCCTATAGTCCAAAACCCTCTACTGGAGTTTTAGATCCCTTATACATTTTATGCTAGTGAAAATTAAAAAACGCATTTTGATAAAAAAAAAAACCCAGCAGACTGAAAGAAAATTTGTTTTATTTTCATGTTATGATTATTTTGTCTTCTAATTCTGAGAGAAATCGGTTAACACATCCATTGAATTCTTTATCTATGTGACAATGTTGCTGTACACATATTTTCTGCAGGACAGATCTACACAACTTGCTCAAATAAACCGACTCAGTGATTTTTCCCTACGTTTGTAGAATTATAGAAACTACTGATTTACTGAAAACTGAGCTTGCTTGAGTTTTTTTTTTTCAGAGAGTTAATTGTGTAGTAAAAGTTACGACATGACAGCCAGTGAAAGACTGTTTAGGCCTTAAGACTTAATCATTATTTTCTGTAGGCTGCTTGCAAAACCCTTCCAAAAGTACTAGATTTGTCCCGTGATGTAGTGCCAAAAAGTTGGAAAGACGTCTAGGTCGTTGTAAGAAAACTTTCATCGGAACAGATTGAAAGACTGGTAAACAGGAAATCGAAAAAGCTTGAAACAGTGTCGGAAACCTATAAAGGTATTTACCAGTATGGATATTTAATCTTGGGCTCATTCAGCTATTTTTTGCGCACAAGCTTTGTATGTCGCTTAAGCTTTCGTTTTGGTTTGGTGGGGAGTTCACCCTTAATTATGTTTATGTTGCGTAGCCTTAAGAGCAGCTAGTTGGACAGGGCACTTAATGCGTTTTTATTAACTACAATGTCATTAATAAAAGTACTGATTTTAAAGTTAATTGAACTTTAATGGGCGTAACGAATTAATTTACTCTAGAGAGAGTTTTACTGCATCTGTTATATTAGGGTTGTTGTTGTATATTAGGTAAACATTGCTGCTACCTACAGTGTTTCAATTTCTACCGATTTTTTCGGTCCCAATCCATCTCCGGGCAAAAACAAGAACGTATCGAAACTACATTTTGCCAAACTTTGTTGAGGTTTTATAGATTCTTGGAAAAGAAAAATAGAAGTTTTAGCTATGGCATCTAGAATAGATTAATGGATGTACAGTTTAAAAAGGCTTGTTCTATCAAGGAGCGTAAAAAAGGAAAAGAAAATGATAAGAGTTTAGGTAAGCTACCCTAAATATCGTATCTATAAGTTATTTGTTCTTTCTCCCGTCTTCATAAAGTTCAATGACTAAAACCAATGCTCGATTGTGAATTGAAATTAGAAATAAAAGGTTATCTATTTTAGGGATAACTTTTAGAAGTGGGATAATGTATCACAAATAAAATTAACTCATTTAGTAAATACGCATCAATAGCACACAAGTTAATCTAGCTGCTCTTAAAGTTGCACAGCATAAACGTAATGCAGGCTGGATTTCCCATACCAAAAAAAAAATGAAATCTGGAATAATTTGTCCAAAAAATCAATTTTTAGACAAAAAAAACAAAAAAGTGCAAAAGTTTGATTTGTTCATTTTAATTTATTCAATTCATTTAATTAATTTTGCTTAATTTTTCGATTGAATACATACATAAAAATAATTTTAGTAGAAATATGAATAAGCAAAGTTAAGGACCTGTCGTAGAAAATTCTTGCTTAAAGACATTTCTTAGTTTTAAGTAAATTAGGAAGTAAATTTTAAGCGCAACTAAATTTCAAGTTATTCTCTGTTTCTTTACGCTAGTTTGATCTACAAGTCTCACAAACTTTTTCTTGGGTATCTATGCTAATCTATTCAAAGAATCACCAAACTATTAAGATTATCCATTTAAAAAGCAACAGAATAGACTTTACTGATTAAATTTTTCTAGTATGTTCAGCCGATTGCACATTTAACTATGATTGACAATTGTTTCTCTTTAAACAATATCATCTCATCAACCTCTTATGGGAAAAGGGCAACTTTCTGTCACTTCTTTAACAGTTTCTTTCAGGTTATTCCTTCAATAATTCCAATAACTTCAATTTCCTCTAAATTCTCATATATTATCTGTTTCTTTACTGCAGTGTCTATTTTATATTCCAAAAACACGTCGTGTCTCTTAAGCATTTATGGTAGTCTGTGGGACTACTAGTCTTTTAAATCATTTTTAGAGGAGCAGTATTCTTAAATTAAAAATTTTCATGGTGAAATTCTTTCTATGTACACATATATACGAACAAAAATTAAAATTTTATTTTATTCTTAGAATTGAGTGATACTTCCTTAAAACAACCCATTCAATGAGTTTTACACTTTCAACCATTTGTAAAATTTAATCAATTAATTATTGTAGAAATTCTGAAAATTCGAAGAGTCAAAACCCCTTGAGCATTACTTTGTTTGTGATGAAGAAAGCAATAAATTTTGCAGTCAGTAGATAGTTCAAACTGTTTTAGGTATTTCGTTGATTGTCTACTGTGTCATGGATGAATTGTTGGAATAGAGTCTTTATTGTAGTTGTTTTTTAATAGCCAATGATGAAACCTTAAGCTAACCATTTAACAAAAATCTGGCCAACTGAAAATCCTTTACTTTTCTAGGTTTTCATCTGTGTGCTCTAACCCCTCTAGAGAAAGTACAGAGAGGCAATTTCTCAACAGAGAAGCCATGCTTAGAAATCGCCTTGGTGTTAAAACTACTTGTACATTGTTACATACATACTTTTACACTGGTCCTTAAGCTAGTTTTCTACTCAAAATTCTTTTCGAGGTATCTGGGGAAACAAGAGGGAGTTTTAGATTCGAAATTAAGGATGAAATTGAGATTCGAAATTAACCACTACCTTGTACGGAACCAAAAAACTTTCAATTTGCAGAATCAAGCGTTAGAACTGTTAAGATGTATTGCTTAAAATGCAATAATTTTAACTTTAAGGCCTCAAGGGCGCTTAAGATATATTAGGTTAAGCTACAAGTGTAGCTAGGCTTGCATATATCTTCAGAAAAAGTCTCAGTTGAGTAGCTTTCAATGTTGCTGAAATAGGAATAATTTATGTTGCTACTCATTTTCTACTGAATATTAACTCTGTTTTACAGCTTTACGACAGTCTACCATGCACACATGCACACGTGTAGTTAAAGGCCATATGCCATATTCACAAAAGCAAACACGGGAAAGAAGCAACGCCACCCGATTAATTTTAGTAACTCATCATTCTCTATAAAGCATCCTAGCACAAGAGTCATGTTTCTCGAAGTAGGCCCCAAAATACCTAGGAGCAGTGGTACATCCCTTCGAAAAAAATTAAGCCCTTTAGTTCACCAATCTTTGTCACGTATCCCAAATAGAAGATTAAATCCGTCCTCAACCTTTTCACAAGAGAGCAAGCAAACTTACCTTCTGAATCATCTGTATCATAATCCTGTATTCTCCGGCACACAATTACTCATGCTTGGAGCCATCAGTTAAAGTCTCTTCACGATAGTTTTAGCTTTAACTAATACTCCTTTCCATATACTTTTGTAATCTGGCTATGAAAATGTCGGCTGGACCTGGATCTCTTGTACCGAAGGTGCAGTACGAACTGGTTGAGCAAATTATTAAGTTTACCAAGAGGGCCCTAATCCTCATTACATGCTCACTAAAGACTAGTATTGTCCAGCAAAGCTTTAATCTGTTGTTACTAAGTTGCCTTTTTAGTTGACTTCAGCATCTTTGCTTGGGCTGCATTTGCCGGGTGATTATCAGTCAAATGTTTTACCTGTTGACAAACCTTTATCTTTTGTATGGCCCTCGTTTGGGATAAGCCTGCTAGGTTCAAATCACCTTGAAGGTCCAAACTACTAAAATAATTTTGAAGACCTCTGACTTATAATTAACAGGCAGGAGATTCTATAAACAGGCAGGATTTTAGAAAAAAAAAAAGGAAGAATACCCTCCAAAGTAGTCCTATTCTGGATCACAGTTACTTTATCAAAACTACATCATGGGCTCGTGTTATTTTTTCTTTTCTTTTTTTTTTCAATTTCGTGAAGTATCGTGCCAGTAGCTGTAGATATCCAGAGAGAGGTTTCACTTAGGCAGAAATAGCCCTTTTACGAGCTGAAAGAAATCAGATGGGAACTAGGGCCCAAGTGTCCTTGCTCAACATTGTATCAAAATTTTAGGGTTCCAATTTTAATCAAACAGATTGAAATAAAATAAAGTATACCTCCCAATATAGTTTCTCCCGTATACCGTATACATAGTCAGTCCTCCGTATACCTCATAATCTGTATACTCTGTATACTTCCCATATACATAGTCAGATCGACTATGGTCCAGGAGCTACTAAGTGATTACGGTCAAACCTATTCTAGGGTCCTGAATTCACGAATTCTTTTATTCGTTTTGCTAAAAAATTTATCTAGGATCCTTAAATCATCAGTGTGATCTAAATCTAAGGGAGTTATACTTTCCCAACGGATTATGTGTTCTCTCATTACCTTTGCCGTGCTCGTCCAAAAAAAATCTATATGAATAAGGATAGGACATAGCGCACCTAAGATTGCATTAAGAATCAAACATGTATTATACAAAGCAGTAACATTGAAATAAGCTATTGCTTATGTATCTTGTCCGACTGCTAAGAATATTGTCCTGGTTCACCTTTCTGTTTTGTATCTAACCATTGTTCACCTATGAAATAAATCATGATTAAAGAATGAACTGGAAACTAATTTACTTTAAGAACACTGGATAAGAAAAGACAAGGAGCTTTCATCTAAAAACATATATTTTTTATCATCCCTTTTACTTTTTTTCATTTCTCTCCTAAATGAGACTATAGGCTATTACAGAACATAAAAATATCTTGGAAGGACCAGTTTTCTTTTCTGTTTACGGTTATTTTTCGGTTGTATGGAAAAGAATTGTTTTTATGAGGTTTTTCTGGGAGGATGAGGGTATCTTCAAACAGTAAATAAAATAAAAGTTGTAAGAATATCCTACGAAAATATGGAACAATCAAGAAAATACAGACATTTTTGGAGCTGAGGTCCAGAGCCCGTTGCATACGCACTTTAACTAATTTAGTGACGAAACTGTAAATTACTCATTGATTACATTAGTTTTTGTCTCAATATGAATGGACTACCGAATCAAAGACAGCAATCTCTATAGCTGTAAGCAGTGTAAACTGTAAATACAATATGGCAAAGAATCTTCTCTAAATTTAAAATGTACAAGTTAAAGAATTAGACAAAGACTTGATTATAGCATGGAAGTATGTGTGACTATAAAAATGTTTTTGATTTTGGAACCAAAAAATACTTTATTTGTAAAATTTGCTGATTGAGGTGATTATGTTTACAGAATCATTATTCTTCTAAAAAAAATTATATATCATAGTGTATAATTGAATGAATGCGTAAACCAGGTATGCACACATTTGTTGAAGAAAAAGTCATCGGGACTTGTCTGGAGAAGAGGGTAATAGGTGGGAGGCATTCTTAAGTGACCTTATATGCCAGGGTCAGATTCAATAGAAATTTTATCAAAAGAAGAAACATTACCTTGGTGGGTAATGTTTTTCATCTTGGTGGGTGGTAATCAGTTGTATAATGTTCCATGGCTGGTGTCAGTTAAGCCTGTATTAGTTTTTAATTTGTTTCTCTACTATTCAGGGGAAGACAGAAGAAGAAGATGTCATGTAGACTATGTGCCAGATATGGGTCATGAAAGAGCCCAAAAGAGATGTAGAACTAAATCTACAACACGCCAAACGGGTGAATTAGAACACACCTTTGAAGAAACTATATGGAGATATTTGCACTGGAGAAGGATTGGCTTTGAAGAATAATAACACCAAGGTGAGAATAGAAGTTGATCTCCAAAGCTTGTTTCAGTAGCAGTGGGTCGTCATGAAGTCCCCGAGGTCTATAAAATCAAGTGAAGGATTAATTGGTCCTTAAAACTGAATTTGGTTCCTTAAATCCATTTCTTTGCTTTGATTAAAAGGTTGATCGTCCTGAAGGCTCTTAGAAGGATAGACAATTTTTATGGCACTTAGTATTAACCAAGTGACAAATAGCAATGGCAAATTCTGTCGGTCTGTCCCGGGTTTGCTACTTTAGGCACTTCTAGGTAAGCTAGGACGATGAAATTTTGCAGGCATATCAGGGACCAGACCAGATTAAATTAGAAATAGTCTTTCCTGATTTGACCACCTGGTGGGGAGTGGGGGGGCGTTAATTCGGAAAAATAGAAAAAATGAAGTATTTTTAACTTACGAACGGGTGATAGGGTCTTAATGAAGTTTTATGTTTGGAAAGATATCGTGTCTCAGAGCTCTTATTTTAAATCAATCCCGACTAGATCTGGTGACATTGGGGGGGGAGGGGACCTAAAATCTTGGAAAACGCTTAGACTGGAGGGATTGGGACGAAACTTGGTAGGAAAAATAAGCAGAATTCCTAGATACATGATTGACATAACCGGAACGGATCTAATCTGTTTTGGGGAGTTGGGGGGAGGGGGGTTAATTCTGAAAAATTAGAAAAAATGGGGTATTTTTAACTTACGAATGAGTGATCGGATCTTAATGAAATTTGAAGTTTGGAAGGATATCGTGTCTCAGTGCTCTTACTTGAAATCCCGACTGGATCCGGTGACATTGGGAGGAATTGAGGGGGGACCTAAAATCTTTGAAAACGCTTAGAGTGGAGGGATCGGGATGAAACTTGGTGGGAAAAATAGGCACAAGTCCTAGATACTTGATTGATATAACTGGATCGGATCCGCTCTCTTCGGGGAGTTGGGGGGATTAGAGTTAATTCTGAAAAAATGAGGTATTTTTAACTTACGAAGGAGTGATCGGATCTTAATGAAATTTGATGTTTAGAAGGATATCGTGTCTTAGAGCTCTTATATTAAATACCAACCGGATCTGGTGACATTGGGGGCAGTGGGCAGGGGCCTAAAATCTTGGTAAACGCTTAGAGTGGAGAGATCGGGATGAAACTTGATGGGAAATATAATCATTAGTCCTAGATACGTGATTGACATAACCGGAACTATTCGCTCTCTTTGGGGGAGTTGAGAGGGGGGAGTTTTTGGGTTAATTCTGAAAAATTATAAAAATGAGGTATTTTTAACTTACGAAGAAGTGATCGGATCTTAATGAAATTTGATGTTTGGAAGGATATCATGTCTCAGAGCTCTTGTTTTAAATCCTGACTGGATCCAGTAACATTGAGGGAATTGAGGTAACATTGAGGGAATTGAGCGGGGAAGGTAAAATCTCGGAAAACGCTTAGAGTGGAGGGATCGGGATGAAACTTGGCGGGAAAAATAAGCAGAAGTCCTAGATACGGGATTTGAAAAATGCTCTCTTTGGGGGAGTTGGGGGAGGAGGGTTAATTCGGAAAAATAGGAAAAATGAGGTACTTTTAACATACGAAAGAGTGATCGTATCTCAATGAAATGGATTCTGTTTCCCCCCTCCAACCCTGGGGTGGGGTGGAAATCTTGGAAAACACTCAAAGCGGAGAGATCGCGATGAAATTTGGTGGAAAGAATCAGCACAAGTCCAAGATAGGTGACTGACATAACCGGACCGAATCCGCTGTTTTTGGTGGAGTTAGGGGGGGGGGAGCAATTCGGAAAAATTAGAAAAATGAGGTATTTGTAACTCACGAAGGGGTGATCAGATCTTAATGGAATTCGATATCTAGAAAGATCTTGTGCTTTAGAACTCTTATTTTAAATCCCGCCCAGATTCGGTGACATTAAAGGTAGTTGGAGGGGGAAACCGGAATTCTTGGAAAACGTGAAAATCGAGGTATCTTACGAATGGGTGATCGGATCTTATTGAAACTTGATATATAGAAGACTTATATTTCAGATGCTCCATTTTCAATTCAAATCGGACCCAGGGACATAGAGGGTTGGAGGGGGAAAACAGAAATCTTGGAAAACGCTTAGAGTTTAGGGATGGAACTTGATGGGAAGAATAAGCACAAGTTATAGATTTGAGATTGACATAATTGGTACGGATCCGTTCTCTTTGGGGGAGCTGGAGGTTGTTAATTTGGAAAAATTAGAAAAATTGAGGTATTTTTAACTTAGGAACGGGTTACCGGATCTTAATGAAATTTGACATTTAGAAGGAACTCATGTCTCAGAGCTCTTATTTCAAATCTCGACCAGATATGTCGACATTTGGAGGAGTTGAAGGGGAAAACCCGAAATCCTGGAAAACGCTTATAAATGTCGTAGATACGTGATTGCATAACCGGGAGCCGCTCTCTTTGGGGGAGTTAGGAGTTAGGGCTCAGTACTTTGGCGAGTTTGGTGTTTCTGGATGTGCTAGGACGATGAAAATTGGTAGGTGTGTCAGGGAGCTGCAAAAATTGACTTGATAAAGTTGTTTTCCCCGATTCGACCATTTGGGAGGGTTGCTGAAGGGAGAGGAAAAATTAGAAAAATTGACGTATTTTTAACTTACGAGTGGGTGATGAATTTTGATATTTAGAAGGACCTCGTGACTCAGAGCTCTTATTTTAAACCCCGACCGGCATTAAGCCTCTGATTTTTCTTTTAAAGCGATCCATTGGTTCTTAGAATTTTGCTATAGCCTATACCATATGAGCTCTTGGCTCTTCTGACCTCGTCATAAGTGCCATATGAGCTCTTAGCTCTTGTATCTCCGAATTTTTGTATCAAGTTTTTGTTGATTGACTTTTTCTGCTATTCTAAAACAAGAGATGTTTTTATAGAGTGTACCGGACCCTCTTTGATAAAGTAGATAAGCTAGTCATGGTTATAGCGGTAGCAGTAATTAAGCAACAGCCCATACTAAGCAGAAATTTTAAAATTAATTTCAGAAATAAACTCTCTTTTGAGAAAAGAAACTTTATATTAGTTTTTAATTTCTTATTTCTTCGGAAAAAGAGCTGAATGTTTCACCAGAATGTAAATGGGATGAATTGAAAACTGTAAATAAATCTTCATATCTAGATTGCAAGGTTTTATCAAATGGTAGATGTGGTAGCCATGTTGATCTTATGATAAACAGAAGATTAAGGGCGATGTGGAGTGCATTAGGGAACAAATTAAGAGATATAGGCCTTAGGGACATTACCTGATAAAAATTTTTTTTTTAATCGTCTTGAAGCAAAAGTTTAGTCATGGTTGTGAAATTTAAGGGTTTCATAGGGGTTATAAGTTAGAGATGTTTCAGTTAAGTTTGTGAGAAGAAATTACTAAGTCTAAGCGGGAAGGTTAGTGGGTTAGTTTCAAAGAGCAGTTTGAAAGTTTCGTATGCATTGAAAGTTTCAAACTCATTCCTTGAACCTTTCCTGTCGCAGATTGACCCATTTGATAACCTTGGATGTTCAATTTCTTTCAATTTTCCACTCAGCTTACCCTGCCGATTTTCTACTTAATATCTGAGATATCGCAGATGTGCCCTTTGGACAGAACTGGATGGGCACAGTGTTTTTATTTAGTTTAATATCCCCAAAACATACCCTGAAGGTCCAACATAACCTTGAGTTTTCATGGGATATTGCACACACCCCTTCTGACAACCTGGATGCACATCATTTATTTTAATGTATTTTTGCATCACCCACAACTTTCCCTGAAACTTTCAACTAAATGTCTTATTCATTTCCTGAGATACTGTATGTGTGCGATTTTGACAACCTGGATGTGCTCAGACTCTTTTGAATTAGTTTTATATCAAGTAGTAGTTGCCACAACGGTAGTAGTAGTATTAGTAGTAGATGAGGTATTATTAATAGTCGTAGCAGTCACAAGTAGTCACAGTTGCAGTTGGAAGTTGGCTGGTTAGATAGATAAGATATTTATTTCAAAAAAATCACTATCACAAGCCCTCAAAGGGCCGAATTCGGACTTCGGAGTCGACTAATAAAACAAACAAAGCAAAAAACACAAAGCTAATAATAATAAATAATCAAATTATGAGTCAAAAAAATAAATAAAAAATATATAAGTCAGAAAAAAAAGGAAAGGGGACAAAAAAGTATAGTAACACAGAAATGAACAAGAAATAAACATATATATCTACAAATTAAAAGGGACACTAAAAAAAAGTCCAAAAACTCACAAAAAAAAGAACGAAGCATAAAACACACGAAAAACACATATGAATTAAAAGGGAAACTAAACCAAAACAGCGGGAGGCAAGCAAATTAGTGTAACGACCTAAAGCACCTCACAAAAAAAAAGAAGGGGGGGGGGGAGAAACTAGTTGGCTATTTTATTTATTTTTTCTGTGATGAAGGGGACAAAGGTTTTTTCATATCTGGAAGTAACGCAGCGAATGGGAGACAAAACTGGGATAGGCTCAGAAACAGCTCGAGGCTGTCGTAATCTGGATGGTGAGTGACGTTTGGGGAAAATACTTGCCGTCCGAGGGTTCGTTATTGCATTTTTTGAAAAACGGAGTCACAACGACGACCTCCTTCGCTCAAGGGTTTCCAAACTAGCTTTTTTTAGGAGCAGAGAGTAAGGCACCCTGCCTTCTTTGAAAATTATTCGCAAGGCTCTTTTTTAGATTGACTCAATTTTGTCTGATTCTTCACGGGAGATGTCAGGGTGCCAAACTGGACAAGCATATTCAAGATGCGGGCGGACAAAAGACGTGTACAACCTTAAGGAGTGAGAAGGGGGGACGCTATATTTATTTAGGAGCTTAAGGAGGGCGATAGACGCATTAGCTTTATGGATGATATCTTTAACGTGGATATCCCACTTTAAATTTGAAGAAATTGTGACTCCAAGTAATTTAACCGAGGATGCATAAATTTCAGGAGGGATAGGATTAAGAAAACAGGGCGAGGATTTGAGGAAACAAATCGGCATTATCATGGACTTAGAGGAGTTTACGGTCATATCTAGGTCCAAAGCCTCACTTCCAATTTCATTGAGAATACTCATAGGGTCACTTAGTAAATTTCTGAAGCAACTTTCAACAATCGTTAGGTCATCAACAAATTTCCAACGGTCTGGAAATTCCTTCGCATGGCTGTTAACCATGACTGAAAAAAGGAGGGCGCCTAGGAGAGTTCCTTGGGGTATGCCATTGTAGATAGGGAGAGGATTTGAGTAATGGTTCTGGTATTTAACCACCTGTGATCTATTTGTTAAAAAGGAGGCAACCAATTTTATCAGTAAGGGTTCGATATTGAACTCGCTTTCTAGTTTCTCAATTAAAATATTGTGGTTAACAAGGTCAAAGGCTTTCTGAAGGTCAATAGAAATTAAGTTTAGCCAGGAATTAGGTTATTCGAGGATTTTCCCGATGTGGTCAATAAGAGAAACGAGGTAGTGGGAAGTAGAAGTTGATTTTAGGTTTCCAAATTGTTTCAGGTCAGTAAGAGGTAGGATTTTTTCCTTTAGCAAATCTGCAAGGAATCCTTCATACAATTTTGAAAAAATAGGAGTAAGCGTAATAGGTCGAACGCCATCAAAGCCAGGCTTTCCGTTTTTCTTTTTCAAAGGGGTAATAAAACCCTGTTTCCTAATTGTTGGAATTTGCCCAGACTTAGTAATTTCGTTAAACAGGACAGACAAGGGCTTAGACAGGAAATCACCGAAGGCTCTAATAAGAGGAAATGGGATATCCAAAGGACAAACACTTGTCTTTCTTAGTTTATCAATTCTTCTTTCAATCTCAGACGGGGAAACAGTCGGGAAAAGAGGGGATGGGGCTCCTGTTGATAATTGGATTGGCAATGCTGGAAGGCTCTGGACAATGGAAGCGAGAAATTTATTTAGACTATTTGCAGTAACATCAGGGGGCTCTGGTAAGTTGAAATTAAGCTGGTCAAGACTCCTGCCAAATAGCTTTTTAACCTCGGAATACCAGTTTTTTGGCTTATTAGTGAACAATTCTTCGATCTTATTTTTGTAGTATGATCGTGCCAATTTACGAATTTCTCTTTTAATTGATTTTCTTAATATATTGGCTTGATCGAGTTTACCATTCTTAAACAGCTTCAATTTGGTTCTAATTAGTGTTTTTATTGTTTGATTAATAAAGGGTTTGTCACTTGAGCACCTTTTAAACCTTTTTTCTGGGAAACAAATTTGATATTTATCAATTAGCTTTTTATGAAACGTCGCTGTTTTCTCATCAAGGTTTTGTAAGCTATAAATGTCGGACCAATCTTCAGTACTCAGCCACATACCAAAAGAAAGAAGACCAGAATTTTGAAGGGGGTGGTAAGTGCTATAAGTCTTTGAGAAAGTATGCTTAAAAGTTGAGGAGGGGGACAAAAGAATGGAAAGATGATAACTCCCACCTAATGGGGGCAAAGTTGAGGGAGGGGTGTAAAAATTATACATATTAGTTAAAATAACATCAAGAGAGGTATTTCCCCGAGTCGTCGGTGTTTTAACAATTTGCTTTACTTTAAGTGAAGCACACAAGGAATCCATTTTAAGGTCATTGGCATCGCCAACTAAAAAAAGGCCAGCATTGGGGTAGCCGCAGTAACAGTTCCAAGTAGTTGCAATAGCAGTCACAAGTAGTCACAGTCACTGTTTCAAATATTTGCATGCACAGTCGCAAGCAATTGCAGATGTAAGTTGCTGTAGACGCAAGTAATTATTGGAGTCAAATCCGCATGTAATCGCAATCGCAGTTCCAAGTAGTAGTAGTTGCGTTCGTAAGCTGTTGGAGTTGCAGTCACAAGTAGTCGGAGTCGCTGTCACAAGTTTTCGCAGTTGTAAGTTACAAACGCAAGCAGTCACGGTCGTAAATAGTCGGAGTAGTAGCGGTAGTAGGAGTAGCGTAAATAGTAGCTGTAGTAGTAGGAGTAGTTTTAGTAGTCCTGAATGGTTTAAATTAATTCCCTTAGTCGTTTCTTATATATTGCTACTGTGCCGTTTTGACAACTTTAATGCATATGGTGTGTTTTGATTTCTTCAACATGGACCCTAACATACCCTGAAAGTTTCGCTTTAATGCCCTTAGAAGTTCCAGATATATTGCAGATAGGCCCTTTTAACATCCATATTTAATCAAACATCCCCCTCAACATGGCATAAAAGTTTCAACTTCCTACCTCTATGTGTTCCAAAGATATCGCAAATATATGGCGAACTTGGATGGACATAATGCCTTTGATTTAATTCAATATTTACAATAACAAGCTGTGAAAGTTCCAAAGCACCACCCGTAGTCCTTACTGGGATACTGCAAATATGCCATTTTGACAATCTAGATGCACGTAGTACCTTTTTATTTAGTTTTATACCCCTTCGACTTTTCCTGAAAGCAAAGCTTAATACTTATCCTGTTCCTAAGGCATCCCATGCCATTTTGACCACCTGGATGCACTTAACCCTTTTGATTTAGTTCCATATTAGGAGCAGTAATAGTAATAGCCCTGAAATTTTAAACTTAATACCCTTAGCTGTTTTTGAGACATTGCTGACACGCCCTACTGACAACCAGCATGCGCATAGTGCCTTTTGATTTAGTTTTATAGCAACATACTTTCCCTGAAGTTTTCCACTTCATATCCTATTCTGGTCCCAAGATATACCGTATATGCCAGTTTCATGTCCTAGATGTACTTAAAATATTTTGATTTAGTTCAATAGTAGTAGTAGTAGTATTAGTAGTAGTAGTAGTAGTAGTAGTAGTAATAATAATAATGGTAGCAGTAGTAGAATATGTAGCAACAGATGTAGTAATATTAGTTGCCCAAAGTTTTAGCTTACTAGCCTTAGGTGTTGCTGTGATACTGCTGATACATTCCTTGGATAACCCGCATTTACATAGTGTATTTTGAACTAGTTCAATATCCCTCTCAAAATGCTTTTAGTTAGTGCTCTAAGCTGTACCTCAGGAATCCCTAAAAGTTTTCGTCTTAACACTATTAACCAAAGTAATAGTAGTACTAGCAGCAGTAGCATTAGTAATAGTACTACTAGTAGTAGTAGTTGTAATATGCACATGGTGTCTTTATTAATTCAATATCCCCCTCAACATACCCTGAAATTTTCACCTTACTCTTAGTAGTAGTCGCAGTAGAAGTAGTTACTAGTTGTAGTAGTAGCAGTAATAGTAGTAATTTTAGTAGTAGTAGTAGTAGTTGCACGCATATATTACCTTTTGATCAATTCATTAACCCCCTCATCATTCCCTGAAAATTCCAACTCAATAGCCAAATCCATTCCTGAGCTACACCCATTTGACAACCTCTATGCACAGTCTTTTCATTTAGTTCAGCATTCCCTGAAAGCTTTACCTAAATGCCTTGGCCATGTTTGTGACACCAAGGGTCAAATATGCCCCACTTTTCTGATGGCAAATAATATATGCAGGCAATGGGCGAATTGCATAGCGTACAACCCTTGTCCTAAGGGTTGTGGCGGGTATCATCCTCAGAGGCATAGTTATGGGACTTTTCAACTATGCCGAACAAAATGGCCATCTTAAAATTTTGATCGTATATCTTTGGTAAAAGAGGCGTAGGAGGGGGGGGGCTGGTTCCCCTCCAATCACTTTTGACTCTTAAAAAGGCCGCTAGAACTTTCAATTTCCAATCGAATTACTCCCTCCCAAAGTTTCTACGACAACTCCAACTATCCGAAGTGCTTGGTAAAAAAAAAAATGATAACTTTACTTAGGCTGCGCTATGCCTTTTTTTGCGCTGCCTATGATTTTATGTTGTTGGACGTTTGTATTTACCATGGCCCGTAAGTTTTTAGCCTTCATAAATGTCTTATCATAGGGACTCCTGAAGCGTTCAATCTAAATGTTTTTTTTATTTTCTTTTTTCAAGTTTCTATTTTTTGAAACTGTCGGGCAAACCTACTTTGTCTTTCTAAACAAATGATATGTAAGGGGATTATGACTAGCGATACGAAATTTTGGAGTAGAGATGTGGTTTGGCGAACAGTTGACAAGATATTGCAAAGCACTCCACTATACAATAGCTAAATGATATGCAAACAAATAAAATATTTATTATGAGTGGACTCAGCAAACTGAATCGAGGTTCAGGCCCAAAAGCCTATTACCTCCATGTCCAGAGAATCTAAAAAATTGTGTCGGAAAGACAAGTACTTAGCCCACCGATTCTTGTCATATATTTTGCCAGCCGTAGGACGCTGTCTTTCCTAACTATGTCCTTCAACTTGACATTTAGTTTGTGACATACCTCTAATCGATATACATGTAACCCAATTAGTTAAAATCATTGAAACGTTTCATAAAAATTTAACTGTTGTAATTTTTGTAACATTATTTTTTTCCTTTTTTTTAGAATATAAATCTAAATTCGATGAGAATGAGAGAAGCCAGTGTCGTTCTAAAAAGACTTTCAGCGGAAGAAATTGACATATTAATGAACAACAAGACTCTTAGAGAATTTCAGAGAAAACTGTTGGTTAGTTAAAATCACCCACGTTTAATATGATGTTGGCATTTCTTTTAACAGTGGCTGTTGTGAAATTGCTGCTCATTTTGACTAGTTAGGTGCCTGTAGTAATGCTCCCAAGGAAAAAATACAGAAGATCCTATTGAATCTAAATTTCTCAAAAATTTTCTAAATTTTTAGGAATGCTTCTCCTACTGAAAGAAGCTTCTGTGTCCTAGTAAATAATAGAAGTGGTGATATCATCATTATTGCCTAGAGCCTCCCTCAAGGAGCCACCTTGAACCTTTTTTTCATCCCTATGCATCAGATTCCCAGGTTTCATGTCTACTATGATGAGAATTTGATAACATGAAGTGTAGGAGGGACTTTTACCTCTTACATGTATATACAAGTCTAATCAACAGATTTTCTTTTGCCCTTGGTTTCCTGATCTTTGTCTGTAACACCAACTCTGCCATATTCATTAGTTGACCAAGAGGTCTCCCCAAAGCAATAAAACGCTTCTAGGCCACACATGCCTGCTGTAAAACTGTTAAGCTGATAAATTTAAGAATCAATTATAAGCTATTATTTCATGCACAAATTAGCTCTTCAAAAACAAGTATTATTCAGAGACTTGCCATAGTAAAAAATGATGGTTATGATAAAATAAAGATACCATAAATAATTTCTTATAGACCTCCATGGACTGTTTGTACACTATGGTTTATGAATGGTTTAGAAAACCAATTTTCCCAAAGTTGCGACCTATCTAAAACGCTTTTTTTTACACCAAAAATGGTAGCATACCAATTTTGAGAAATAATTATAGCACCATTCTTAAAAAACATAAATAAATATATACATATGTTATATACAATTATTGTTCATTCAGTGTAAACACCATATATTCTATTCTCTTTTATTTCTCGTCCTCCTTGTGCTCTCCTTGATACATTTTCCTGTCTCCCACAACCGCCTTACTATACAGTCTCCCAGTGGGAGGTGCCTTGTTTATAAGCAAATTTTCTTTTGCACCATCTATTCTGTCATTTACAGTCAGCTTTTGAGATGGGAGATCAGCAAGTTGGCTAATTTTTGATATTTGAAAGTAGTAGGTCGTTTCTAAAAATGCGTTTTAAAGCTCTAGGCTCTTCTAATAGAAAATTAGTTCCAATAGGAAAATTTTAGTTTGTGTTTTTTGTTGTTGTATTTGTTTGTTTTTTAAATTACCAATTTTTGATATCTATAAGTAATTCCAGTAGACTTAATGAAATAGAGCTGTCTCCCAAAAATTTTCGCAGCCCTAGGAATATTCAAAAGGTAGAGATATAAATTTTTGAGAATACAATTCCAGGGCATAATTTAGACTTGGAATTCGATCATTAAAGTGGCATTTTCTAAAGATAACTGTTCTAAAAGAGAGTCAAAAGCATCTCATGTAGAATTTTACTATGAAAAAGCATCAAGTTGCACTTTTCTTCTGGTATTAGTGTTAAAACATTTCCTTTATTTAAGTATCTTGCTTTAGACTTGTTACATAAGTCTTTGCTGATTCTGTTGGTTTGTGTTATTTGTTTACTTATTTCTCATCAGTAGTTGGTTTACAATGCTACTCTAAAAGAACCCAACCAAAGCAGAAAAGTTTTATATAGGCCTGAGCTATATTTATCCCCACTATGGGAAGGGGACTAGATGTAATTTTCCTGATAACAAGCATTACATTTGGAAACAGTATTGAACAGAAAATCAAATAATACTCTTCTGTTGTTATTTAAGTAATTTTCCTGATAACAAGCATTACATTTGGAAACAGTATTGAACAGAAAATCAAATAATACTCTTCTGTTGTTATGTAAGTGTTTGTTTCAGAAAAAGTAATGTATAAAAGTATTATAATTATTGTATAAACTTTGGGAGGGATTGGTTATTTTGCTATCTAAAAGATAAATATGGGCTATCACATGATTCCCCTTTCAGCCCTATTTTCAAACATGATAACTGCCAGCTTAACTTTACAATTGAATACCATACCAGTCCCACTTCCTTATCTGTAGATGCAGCCATAGTGTATATTTATAACTTTGCTAATTATGTTGATTTACATTTTGTTTTGTATTTCTTCTCATCAATAGTTGGTTCATAATATCATTTGAAAAAAAAACTTTGCCTGTTACCCAGGACTATTTGTGTCTTGGCTTTCCCCCTAGTGCTCTACTAGGGAGAGTGGGGCTTAGATTCAATTATGACAGTAGTAGTAGTTTATTAAAAAAATATATTGAATGAGGGATCTTATGATATGTGTTTGTTTTAGCAAGTAACTTATTACTTTTCAAAAAAATTACCTACATACTTCATCCATATCTTTGTTTAAAATTAAGTATTTTCTCTTAATATTGGTAGTATTTTTATTTCTTTCTTTGGATTTTGTTTATAATTTGAAGAAGCGTAAAAATAGGCGAGTAACACGAGAAAATCAAGGATATCAAACAGTTCGTGGTAACGAACTGTAGTAAGGAGCGACCCGGCTCAATAGTAACCAAAACTCTAAAAAATTGAATTTTGATATCAATAGCTACATCAAAAGAATCGCATTTTAATGTTGATTTTAAATATATAAGTTTCATCAAGTTTAGTCTTACCCATCAAAAGTTACGGGCCTGGGAAAATGTGCCTTATTTAGGAAAATAGCGGAAAACACCCCCTAAAAGTCGTAAGATCTTAACGAAAATGACACCATCGGATTCAGCATATCAGAGAACCCTACTGTAGAATTTTCAAGCTCCTATCTACAAAAATGTGGAATTTTGTATTTTTTGCCAGAAGACAAATCACGGGTGCGTGGTTTATTTGTTTGTTTGTTTTTTTTCCCAGGGGTCATCGTATCGACCAAGTGGTCCTAGAATGTCGCAAGAGGGCTCATTCTAATGGAAATGAAAAGTTCTAGTGCCTTTTTTAAGTGACCAAAAAAATTGGAGGGCATCTAGGCCCCCTCCCACGCTCATTTTTTTCCCAAAGTCAACGGATCAAAATTTTGAGATAGCCATTTTGTTCAGCATAGTCGAAAACCATAATAACTATGTCTTTGGGGATGACTTACTCCCCCACAATCCCTGGGGGAGGGGCTGCAAGTTACAAACTTCGACCAGTGTTTACATATAGTAATGGTTATTGGGAAGTGTACAGACGTTTTCAGGGGGATTTTATTTTGTTTGGGGGTGGGGCTGAGGAGAGGGGGCTATGTTGGAGGATCTTTCCTTGGAGGAATCTGTCGTGGGGGAAGAAAAATTCAATGACAAGGGCGCAGGATTCTCTAGCATTATTATAAGAAAACAATGAAAAATAAACATGAAAACGTTTTTTCAAATGAAAGGAAGAAGTAGCATTGAAACTTAAAACGAACAGAGATTATTACGCATAAGAGGGGTTCTAAAAATACTTTAGCATAAAGAGCGATTTATTTAGGAGGAGATAAATACCTTGCTCTTTATGCTAAAGTATTTTTAGTAACTTCAACTATATATTCTACGGCCTTTCTGATTCAGGGGTCATTCTTAAAGAATTGGGACAAAACTTACGATTTAGTGTAAAGAGCGAGGTATTAACGAGGGTACAAACCCCCTCGTATACATAATAAAAATATAAGGTTATGAAAGTTTGTTACGTAAGTTAATTCTTAAGTTACGTATATTTTTTACTAATAAAAACGTTCGTTAAAAATTAAAAATTCTAGTTGCCTTTTTAAGTAACCGACAAATTGGAGGGCAACTAGGCCTCCTTCTCCACCCCTTATTTCTCAAAATCGTCTGATCAAAACTAAGAGAAAGCCATTTAGCCAAAAAAAGAATTAATATACAAATTTCATTTTAATAATTTATGTGCGGAGAGCCAAAACCAAACATACATTAATTCAAAAACGTTCAGAAATTAAATAAAAAAAAACTTTTTAGCTGAAAGTAAGGAGCGACATTAAAACTTAAAACGAACAGAAATTACTCCGCATATGAAATGAGTTGTCCCCTCCGCAATCCCTCGCTCTTTACGCTAAAGTTTGACTCTTTGCCACAATTCTACTTTTTAATACAATTAAAAACTTGACTCTTTGCCACAATTCTGCTTTTTAAAACAATTAAAAGCTTTAGCGTAAAGAGCGAGGGATTGCGGAGGGGACAACTCATTTCATATACGGAGTAATTTCTGTCCGTTTTAAGTTTTAATGTCGCTCCTTACTTTCAGCTAAAAAAAGAGTTTTTTTTTTTATTTAATTTCTTGAAAGGAGTAAGCGGTCCAAAGATCTTGCGGTAAATTTCATTTATCTTATTGCTGGGCGTAAATCACTGCATTATTTTATTAATTTTCTTTTTTTTATGGAGCTACTCAAATATGTGAAACTGTATAAAGATTTAGATAGAAAACACTGTTTTTTTTCAACTTCAGGGAATCAAAAAATATGTCAGTATTTCCTGAGGGAATATTTTGTTACTGGCCAAATATTCTTTATGAGTGGAATAGTTGTTTCAGCTGAGTTAATAGTTTGTTGTTTCTGAGTGAACAGTTTTCCTGAAAATCATTTTACGTTCTTATACTCTATTCTTTCTTTTGAATTCCTCGATTTCAGTTGACTGCATTCTAACCCTCTCTCCTGCCTCCACCACTCCACGCATCTTAAGAGTTTGCCTCAGTAATCCACTCAGGAAGTATTAGGAGGAGAAAGTATTCAAATTGATTTTTCTAGCCTAACATTGAATTCCATTTGCCATTTAATGATGCACTATTATTTAGTCAGAATGTCCCCTTGCGTTTACCGCTGTATGGTAAGCTTGGTCGAATTTCGGGTTGTAGTTCAAAATTCTAAAAGTACATCGTGCCATTTTTCAATCCATGTACCAAACAACAGAACTGTTTGATCCATTCTTACCACTTTACTGAAAAAACAAAAGCCTAGTATAAAAACCAAGAATATTGATTTAGGAGTCAAAAGTAAATGCGTAGCCTTACAACAGGAAACTAATCTATAACGGTTTTCTTAGTCCTATAGGAGCTGTGAAACATATCAACTGTAATATGAACTCTAGAAATCCAGTTGCTGCTCTCTATAAAACGCAGAATTTTAAGTTGTGATACAAATTCTAAAGCGAGTCTGTAGTGACACTTCGAACTTGTCTAAAAAATAAATCATGAAAGGTCCTTTTGGACCTTTCGAAGTCATTGAACTGAGTTCATTTTGCAGAAGTAATGCCAAATTAAACAAAAAATACATAAATAAAGCAACAATCTAAAAATGCTTTATTTTTATACTGTTGAAAGTGTCCTTAAAAGGTTTACTTTCACAGTACCAAAACTCCTATATCGCTTTGTTTTTCAGTAAAGTCCTAGTTTTCTGTAATGTTAGAAACATAGGGAAATACCACCAGTTAATTTATTTGCATTAGTTTTGTTGATATATGTTAGATAGGATGTGAAGTAATAATTTTTGTTCGTTTTAAGTTTCAACTTCGTTCTTTACTTCCCAGGGAAAAACTTTTTTTTTAATCAATCTATGCTTGTTTTTGATTAAAACTTAATTTAGAAACAATATTGCTATGACCTATTTTATTTATACGGAATAATATCTGTTCGTTTTAAGTTATAATGTTGGTGCTTTGTTCAGTTGAAAACTTATTATTTATTTTTTTTACATAATTTCTGATCACCTTCAATCTAGGGGAGGTAAGACACCTCAACCCTTAATAAGGAGTAGATCCAAGAATCCGTATATGAATTGAAGGAAAAAATTAGTTTAGAGTGGAAAAAATATCAAAACATAGTGTCGTTTCTTTTTGTAAAAAAATAATATAAAAAAGACTTAATAGATCTTGAATTCATTGTTCTAAAAAATTAAATTTAGTGGAACTTAAGAAAGTAGCTCCAGGCGAGTAGCTACGATACAAAAGTTCAACTGAGCAGACAGGTTTATGTATCGACATACTTGCGGAAAATTTTGCTAGCTCAACAGAAATTTGCCTTTAGGCTTAGGGATTTATTTGATCTGTCCCTAAATAAAAAACCACTCAATACTCAGAAATGAGTGGAAATTTCAAAAAAATTTCTTGTGTAGGTACGATATATGGTATTATAAACTAAGCTTGTTTTCATTCCAAAAATTTTGGGAAGAATTCCTGAATTCTCCTAGAGAACTATTTTCAGTTGTCTTTCTTCCTCTTTGGATGCACAATCTTGCGTATGGAGAGAATATTATAGTAGAATTGTCAATATTATAATTCGAGTAAGTAATATTATAATTATTGATATTACAACCCCCCCCCCCCCCTCTCAGCTGAAATTTAGTTTCTCCGAAAATGTCGTCAAAACTTAGATAAGCCTGCATAATTCAAGCATCTACTGAAACAGGTCATTTTTTTAAGCACAATTTTACCTTTTTTTCCATTACGGCACGTTTTTCAGTTTTTGTGTCATTTTCACTTGATTTTGGAAAATCGCTTCCAACGTTGAACCCCCCCACCCACCCACAGGATCATGACAAAATTAAACCACTCTTTGGGGTATAAATCTAGTAATCTACTCAGAATATCGTAGCAAACCATTAACTGGAGCACCTCTATTCCCTTTTGAATCAAAATGCTTGACCAAATACCTTCCTAAGACATGCGTTAAAACATTAGTGGGGGAGACTGGGGTAATGGCGTTCACCTAGGGTAAAATGAGAATAAACATTAGCACAAAAATAAAATTCAAAAGAAATCATGTTAAATCGCCAATAGAGTATATTTTACCTATTGCATACTTAAATTGAGCCTTAATCAAGCTTACATATTGGTATTAATAATTGTTTTGCAAAATCAGCTTTGACCGATATTACCCCCTATCATAGGGTAATGGCAGTCGGCAATGTCAGGTTCTACTAAATGGCTGTAAATTAAGAAATATGAGAAATTTCAAAGACATAAACATGTTAAACTGAATCATTATATTTATATTGTTACATAATTCTGTAGTTAGGAAATTACAAAAACGTAATTGAAAGTATGGACATAATTAGAAGTCAATTATTTGAAAAAAAAAAAAAATTATTTCCATACTAAAAAAAGGCGTAACAACTTTAAGCGCCAGTATATTTAACTTATGAGCTTTAAGTCAATTTGACTTTCTGGAGTACATGTCACATAAATATCCCTCTGGAGTCTCCCATCCAGAACCTTCTTGATGTGCCCATAATGCAAAAGAAATACACTGATACCACATTTCTCTATCTTTCCCTGTGTCTTCGAGGTAGAAACAAGTTTCTTGACCTATATTTGTCAAAAATAGCTCACTTTTTGATTCGTCTTCACAAATGTTTTCATCATCAGTCGAAGTGTTGGAGTCAGATTCAAAAAGTTTCCTGCTCATTTCCTTTTGCTTCACTTTTTGTATTTTTCTTTCAGTAACAGCAGGCTTTTTCTTTTCCCCATTAATTTTTTTTACTCGTATAGTTCTTTGGTTCTTTTCTTCTTTCCTTTTTAGTTAACTTCGTATTGGTCTACTTCTGCGATGACTTCATTTGTATTAGCTTTAAAGGAATCGTCCACACAATCAGGCGTTAACTTTTCATTCTTCTGGAGGATGTCCTCTACCAAAAAATCTTCATCTGTGAAAACTCCTGGATTAAGAGGATGGATCCCGGTGTTTTTGGACCCACCTGTTGTTTTTGCAATGGTAGCAACTGGTGAATAGGCCTTATTGAATATCTGCTACATCGTAAGGGGTTATTTTTAATAAGTTCCTGGTTGTCATGAGCAAATCACATTCCCTTTTGTAAGCAGCCTTCAAGGGCGAGTAAAATACTACATCTAGAGCCTGAAGCCTATGTGATGTATGGGACGGCAGTGACACCATAACAATCCCTTTCTTTCTACAAATATCATAAGCTTCAGCTGAGCAATGAGCTTAATGGTTGTCCAGAATTAGAAGCATTTTGTTGTCGTTACTAGCGTGAGTAAACTGAACAAAGTGTTTTAACCAAACAACTAACAGTTCTTCATTAATCCAGCCTGTCTTAGAGCATGAGTAAACTGATCCAGTTGGTCCATTTTTTTTCTAAGAGCGGGGACATACGAGATCGAGGAAAAATGAACATTGGTGGAGTATAAAGCCCTATCGAACTCATTGCACACACAACTGTAATGTTTTTGCCCCTTTCCCAACTTGTTATAGAACCCACACCCTTTTGGCCCCGTCCTATCAGTATTAGACCAGGATCCTGCACAGTGGTGATCCCTGTTTCACCTACGTTGCAATAATTGGTATCTTTAAACTTGCATTTATCCATGGCCTGTTGTGAATTTTGAAAAAAACAAAACAATTTACTTCCTCTTTGTTAAACCTCGTGGCTTTTCCGATGCTTGTGACTTCGGGTTTGGGCACTCTAATTTTGTTTGTATTCATGGACCCACACATCCAATTCAGGCCAGCCATTTTTGTGTCTTTATCAAATCTATGGCTTAATTGGTTTCTTTCAGCATATTCAAATGCAATTTTTCGTAATTTTAGTGCAGTGATACCGTAGAAACTCTTCGATAAAGTTTTTACATGATCAGCTAGAGCTGCTTCGTTTGCAGGGGGAAGACACACTTCCCGCCTAAGCTTGGATCATAATCAATTCCACTCTTTATTTATTCATTCTTGCAACGTGCTGAACGGTATTTTGAATGGATCTGCAGCCTTTCGAATTCATAATCCTCTAGTAATGGCTGTTGCTAGAATGTTACTAGGATCGCGACTGCCATGACCCCAAGTGCGGTGACCAGCATTACCCCAACCGTATGGTCATTATTTATCGGCTAAAAATGAAAATACCAGTGCTTAAACCTTAATAAAATGCTACGTGGTATAACGATATGGCTTACCTCGTTATTGCGAGATAAGTCTCGTTCCGTGAAATGTCAACAGAAAGAGATGATAGTGTATTAAACTATTGTCTGTCTTATAAGGTGAAACGTCAAAACAGTTTTTCTTACACAACAGACAAACTAAAACTGACAAGATGGCGAGCGCTCCATTAGTTTTTCCGTAAACTGTCTTGAGATGGCAGCATCAATCGGTATCAATCTGCGTTATCGACTTTACGAGAAATCATAGTGACCGCCATTACCCACTGACCGCCATTACCCCAACCTCCATTTACATTTCACATTTATAAAAACAGTGAAATTAGCTGAAAGTGATCGTATAGAAGGGAGAACAGAATTAAAAAAAAAAACAAGCAGGAATAGAGCGCAAGCCACTCTAATTTGAAGTCAAGAGCTTACCAAAAGAACCAAACCTCTAATAATCGAATTTGATATATTAGTGCTTGCACTTTCATTGTGTAGCTTATTAAGGGGGCTTGGAGAAGGAATATATAGGAGGTATTCTTGAAAACATCCGGTTAAGTTTTCTGGACCATAATTATTACGATGATGACATCGTTTTATACTTCCAAGCTTTTCTACTTAAGAATTGACATCAAAAGTGTTGTTGGATGGTAGAATTGATAAACATCACGTAGATAGGAAAAATAGCTTTCAAATGAGCCATTAAACGTCACTCTAAAAAGTACTGGTAGCCCACTATCCCAGCTTTCTCACTTGAGACATGGCATCAAAAGTGCCGTTTTAGTGCCATTTGGAGCTTGCTGATGGTGGAACTTATAGAAAAAACGTAGAAAGGGGTGTCATTTTTATGGGGCAGGGGGGCAGCTGCCTCTTTGACCCAAGTTTGCCCCCCCCCCCTAGCAGAAATTTAGTTTCTGCTAAAAATCTTGTAAAAACTAAGATAAGCCTGTATTACTCATGTATTCAGAGAAACAGGTCCGTTTTCTTTATTACCTGCGATACCAATACGCCCAATAACAATACGCTCACACCGATACACATGATATAAAACGTCAGATACCGACACAGTGATTTCCGTTCAAATGAGTTATTATACATCTCTAGGATGTTCTGGTCACCCCCTAGCCCTGCTAGAAAACGGGAGACAGATCAGTGCTACCCATGCAAAAAAGTGAATATCCTTGTTGTACAAGGAGAGGGACTGTAATTTGCCTATACAAGGTTTTTGACCTTGCTGATTCAAATGGTACAATTTTCATTTTGATCTGACCTCATTTTCGAGGGGTTTGCTTTTTTTTTAAATTCTTTTCGCTATAAACTTTTACTATTAAGACAAACCGAAATAATAATTACCATTCCTGAATCAGTATCACACGGCAGTTTTTTTTAATAGGTTTTTTTTTTCTAAACGCGTTTTTTTTAACTTTTGGTTGCTATGGGCTGTGGTTCGCTCTTTACTATGTTGCTGCTACCGCTGCAACCAAGGTAGATCAAGCAAGAACCATGATGTTAGGCCCTTTCGGATATTGATCATGTGAGGAGTTGAAATTTTTCTATCTACCCTTTCAAAATGAAGTTAGTAACTACAAGTTGTTAATGGGGTTTCATTGTATGGGGGGTGTTCTTCAATTTTTCCTATGACAATTAAAGAAAGTTTTCATCAGATTCTAGGGGTGTACAAAAAATCTTTCGGGGGAGTAATTGAAACTATGAAAACTTGCTTCTGGACCAAGCGAATGGATAACTTACAGCCATGTTTCGGCTAGTGTTTATGACTTTTCTTTATATATGCTACCCCTTGAATGTTGACATTCTTTGGAGAATGTCTGGAATACCTTTTTTTTTTCCTTGGATTTAGTTAGTGGTGCCAGTCAACTTTTTCAGTTTAATGGAGGGTTTGATGATGACAGGTTTGGTTCACCCATTTCTTATATTTATAACCAAATTTAACCTAACTAACATAATGTAACCTAACTTTAACGATATATATATATATATATATATATATATATATATATATATATATATATATATATATATATATATATATATGTGTGTGTGTATATATGTATATATATGATTTTTTGCAATATTTAAGGATTATTGTCTCTGAATTTGATAGTTCCTCTTTTCGTAAAAGATGATTAGGCTCCCTGTAAAGGAACATAAAAGTGTGCACGAGGATAATTTTAGCTGTGAAATTGCTTTTAATAATCACTTGAATTTTTTTCGTAACATCTGTTTGCGATTCTTGGGTGAAGGTGATAAGTCAGTGGGGGGGGGGGGGAGAGACTTAGCCACGGAAAAAGTACCTGTGACCACTTGTGGGGCATCAAGCATCAATATAGGTCTTCGCCTATGTTTTTTTTTTTTTCAATTCAAAGCGTCATTCAGCCCGACAAAGAGTATTAATTCTGCTCGAATTCTAAAAGTTTCGTGATATACCGTCCAGGGACAGCTATCACCCAAATATCAAGCACATAGTTTGGATGCTTAGACTATGATATATCCCCCGCATTGTAATATTCGTGTTACCTACCGCAGGAGTATATGCTTAGCCCAGGAGTAATATTTTCCTCCCCACTCCTGGAAAACTTTCGACATGGCAAGCTGAAAAATCGTATTTAGAATCGGAGTCAAGCTGGGTAAATTTGAAGGATTTAGGTTTTTTTTCAATTTGAAGTCACAGGCTGCATAAGCTTCAATTTGCTATATTTGACGTGCATCATCCATGTTACAAGAATCAAGGTGAAGTGCTTATATGGACTCATAGTTAATGTTTGCAAATGTGCTAACATATATGTACAAACCTGTTTGGTGACCTAAAGGTAATTCTTTAATGTAGAAGGACAGGAACTTTTTTTTTAGCAGTTATGTGAATTATTTTAGTGAGGATAGCATCAAAAGTTTTATATGCTGAACCTAGTTGAACTTAGTCCTTCTGTGCGTAAAACGTGGAATTTTCATTATTTTTCGCTAGGAAAAAGATCACGGATGTGTGTTTGTTTTTTTTCCTAGGGGTGATCTGTCTTGACCTAATGGTCCTAGAATTTCGTAAGAGGGCTCCTTCAAACAGAAATTAAAAATTCTAGAGTCCTTTTTAAGGAAACAAAAAAATTGGAGGGCAACTAGGCCCCCTCCCACACCCCTTTTTCCCAAAAACGTCCGATCAAAATTTCGAGATAGCCATTTTGCTCAGCATAGTTGAAAGGCCCAATAACTATGCCTTTCGAGATAACATGGCCCTTCCTCTAGAGAAAGACAGCTAAGTTATAAGATTTGCTAATTGTTTACTTATGGTACTTGTTATTGGGAAGTATGCATACATCTTTGGGTAAGGAGGAGTGCATTTTCACTGAGGGGATTTTTCACGGGGAGACTTTTCCATGAGAAGGGAAGCTTCCGGGGGGTGAAATGTTTAGGTGAAATTTTGAAGTGGGGGAATTTGCCAGAATTCCAGAATTTCTGATAGTTTTTTTTCTGCTGCTGGATAAATGATTCTTTTTAATCATAAACAAAATGCGTGCGAAGCGAAATCCAATAAATCTATTGCGCCACTAGGGTTAGACGCTAGCCTGTATTGAACTAAAGATATGGTAAGCAGGGTCATGAGTGTTGTTTGCGGTTTGACATTTATGCCAATAACATTTCGTAAATAAATCACACTATTCTTTAAGCGTTTGTAAGAAGTCAGTTAACTCCTCCATGCTTCCCATTATTGCATTTACTTGATGTTTCTATGCCAAATTCTAAGCCTTCAGAAATGAACTAAAATCTGATTAGTTCTTTTGTGAAAGGAATGATACATTGAATATCAGGTTCAACTACTTCAGTATTTTTATACTTATCTTAGTATAAAGAAACGTACGAAACATGTGAATATTAGTTTGTTGTTGAAATCTTGAAAGACTGTCTCTCCAATATTGTTATCAATACTACTTACGGATTATTTTTTCTAGGTTTTATACCGAAAGGTTACTGGAAGGGAACCCAAAATAAAAGTGATAACCCCCATCCAGCAACAGCCAGTTCAACAAGCACAAAATGTCCAACAAGTACCCCAAGAAAAGCAATTAACGACGCAACAGTACGCGCAACACTTACAACAAATTCAGCTTGCTGTGCAGCAACATCGAAGCTTGTTGACAAACTCTCTAATTAGTAATGAGCAGAAGGCTACCATGACCCAGAAGTTCTGGCTTTGTAAAGATACGAATGAACTACAACTGTGGATTATTACTGTGAGAAAGCTACTGGTTGAACACAACGTATTACCTGCATCTGTATTACAGGATCTTAGATTGTTGCTTCAACTGTCACCTCAGATGGGACAAACTCGCCCTGGAGCACCACTACAGCGCTTATCTTTACAACAGCAGCAGCCTCGACAGCAAGCTCAGCGACCAGGTTTCAAACAATTTCAAAGAGGACAGCCTCAATCTGCCCCATCCCAGCAGGTTGTAACTTCGCAACAAGCTGGCCAAGCTCAACAGGTGAGCTTCATTTTTTATATAGATATGTACATTTACAATAGTAAATAATAAAGGCACATGTAATATCATGTACCTTGCAAGGTTCCATGGCCAGGAATGCTTATTGAATGTCAGTATTTGTGGGGTTGCAGTATGACAGAGAAAAACAAAAGCTTAGGAAAGAAAGAGCATTTTTATAAAAATTTATTATTAAAAAAGTTTATTTAAAAATGAATTTTATTAAAAAATAAAATGTATTTTTTTTCTTAGGTTTCATTCATATACATACATATGCAGAAATCAAACTTAGGAAAATTAACTATCATGTATCAGTACTTAATGGTATAATGAGATTACGTTATTTATTATGGGTATCTTGAGTTGTCTAGTTTTGTCATTTACCTATTTTGAGGATGACAACCCTAAAAGGTATAGACAGGACGGTCGAGCTACTAGAACATTGTTTTTGCAAAAAATTGCCTTATTTCAGCATAGTTTTAAAATTTGGAATCAGTGGAGTTTTCTGGAAGTGGGCTGAAAGTGAGCCTGTGGACTGCTTAAAAAAATTCTTATTAAATATTGCTAAAACAAAAGAAGAATGATATTCTGAGCTGAGGTATATATGTATGGCGTGGGGTGGCGACTTTAATTGGCGTCGGGGGGTTGATCAAAGTCGAAAATTTTGTATTATTCTTGTCTTGTGAACTCTCTTGAATTACCTTCCTAACTGTAACTTGTTTTCTTCGTTGTATATACAAAAAAAAACAACAAAGGATTGGAATGCTGAATTTGTCGTGCTGAAACTTTGAATTGAGCTTATTGAATAAAAGTTAATAAAACCCTAATCAATTCGAATTTATTTCATTTTTCCACTGTGACTGCTGCTGCTGCCATAACCAATGCTACCAACTTATTGTTTCAGCTAACTTTGGTCGAACAATATGGTAGTTATTATGGCAGTTGGAAAGAAAACCATTTTAAAAATTATTTTGAATTCCTTTGATGATCATCTTAAACCACCAAAGACTAGAGTATTATTTTTGTTTTACTGAAAACTATTTATGTGGTATTTGTGACAATCAATTTAGTTTTAATAGTCTAATTAATAGTCTAGTTTTAATAGTTTTAACTACTTATAACCCTTCTTTTCTTCCTTTTAAGTCCATCCTTCCTTCAATCATGTATGGAAAATTAGCTAGGTAAATGAAATTTTCAGTCTAAGGTAGCTATTGGGTTTTCAGTAATATACAAATAAAACTCTAGCCTTACAGGGTTGAGGTAAAGGGGGGACATCACTTTTATTTAAGTTAATTTTATTTCAGTTTGCCTTTATTGTTGATTGCACTTAGGTTTCGTATCTTCGTTGATTTAGCTGTTTGCTTCAAGTTTGAAACCGCATATAATCCAATATCAGCTCTATTAAGTTTTGAGTCCATTGTTTACTTTCTAGAGTTTTTTATCAAATTTCTCAGCAAGTTTATATTGTTAGTTTCTTTTTAATTTCATTTAGTTAATAGGTTTAACAAAGTGTTATTATATAAGTATCACAAAAACACATTATGCAGTCTGTGTTTTTTTACGAATGTCATCCAAATACTCTTGCAGGCTTTTCCAAGGGTTGCTAAGCTTGTTGATCACAAGGTATATATATATATATAATTTAATTTGTACTGGAAAACTTGGGGGCCATAAACAAAAGTCGTGACTGCATACATCTAGCTACAAACGGAGTAAAATCGAAATCAAACACTATGTACTTCTAATCGCGCCGTTTGCGTCTCACTTCCATCACCTTAAGCACAAAATTCTTCACCATAACAGTCGTTTGTGGAGCCGTCTATGTAAGAATGCCAAGAAATAGCTCATCAAATTTTCCCTTCGGCCAATTAACACTAATGTGAGATAGCTCGCGGCACCTCAGGAAAAATGGCCCAATCCATTCTCCGAATCATAAAGTAGTGGCTATTTTCAAGCAAAATTTATATTCTGTGGTTTTTATGGCACTTGGTATTAACCAAGTGACATAGCAAAATCTGTCGGTCACAATCGCAAAATCTGTCGGTCCCGGTTTTGCTACTTTAGGCACTTCCAGGTAAGTTAGGACGATAAAATTTGGCAGGCGTATCAGGGACCGGAACCGATTAAATTAGATCGTTTTCCCGATTTGACCATCTGGGGGGGGGGGGGAGTGGGGGGCCTGTTAATTCGGAAAAACTAGAAAAATTGAAGTATTTTTAACTTACGAACCGTTGTTCAGATCTTAATGAAATTTGATGTTTGGAAGGATATCGTGTCTCAGAGCTCTTCTTTTAAATTCCGACTGGATCCGGTGACATTGGGGGGAATTGAGGGGGGGACCTAAAATCTTGGAAAACGCTTAGTGTGGAGGGATCAGGCTGAAATTTGGTGGGAAAAATAAGCACAAGTCACAGATACGGGATTGACATAACCGGAACGGATCTGATCTCATTGGGGGAGTTGGGGGGGTTAATTATAAAAAAAATAGAAAAAATGAGGTATTTTTAACTTGCGAAAGAGTAATCGTATCTTAATGAAATTTCATATTTAGAAGGACCTTGAAACTCAGATCTCTTATTTTTTATCCCGACCGGGTCCAGTGTCATTAGGAGGGGGGGGTGAAAATCTTGGAAAATGCTTAAAGCGGAGAGATCAGGATGAAACTTGGTGGAAAGAATAAGCACACAAGTACAAGATAGGTGACTGGCATGACCGGACCGGATCCGCTCTCTTTGGTGGAGTTGGGGGGGGGGCGGGGTGATTTGGGAAAATTAGAAAAAATGAAGTATTTGTAACTTACGAACGGTTGATCAGATCTTAATAAAATTTGATATCTAGAAGGATTTTGTGCTTTAAAACTCATTTTAAATCCCGACCAGATCCGGTGACATTGAAGGGAGTTGGAGGAGGAAGCTGGAATTCTTGAAAAACGTGAAATCGAGCTATCTTACGAATGGGTGATCGGATCTCAATGAAACTTGATATAGAAGAATCTCATGTCTCAGATGCTCCATTTTCAATTCGAATCGGATACGGCGACATAGAGGGTTGGAGGGGGGAAACAGAAATCTTGGAAACTGGAAATATTGGAAAACGCTTAGAGTGGAGATATCGGTATGAAACTTGATGGGAAGAATAAGCACAAGTTATAGATACGACATTGACATAATTGGTACGGATCTGCTCTCTTTGGGGGAACCGGAGGTTGTTAACTTGGAAAAGTTAGAAAAATTGAGGTGTTTTTAACTTAGGAACGGGTGACCGGATCTTAATGAAATTTGATATTTAGAAGGAACTCATGTCTCAGAGCTCTTATTTCAAATCCCGACCAGATCTGTTGACATTGGGGGGAGTTGGAGGGGAAAACCAGAAATCTTGGAAAATGCTTTTAAATGTCGTAGATACGTAACTGACGTAACTGGACTGGATCTGCTCTCTTCGGGGGAGTTAGATGGTGGGGTTCAGTGCTTTGATGAGTTTGGTGCTTCTGGACGTGCTATGACGATGAAAATCGGTAGGTGTGTCAGGGAGCTGTATAAAATTGACTTGATAAAGTCGTTTTCCCAGATTCGAACATCTTGGGGGCTGAAGGGAGAGAAAAAATTGAGGTATTTTTAAATTGTAAGTGGGTGATCGGATCTTAATGAATTTTTATATTTAGAAGGACCTCGTGACTCAGAGCTCTTATTTTAAATCCCGACCGGCATTAAGCCTCTGATTTTTTTGTTAAAGCAATCTATTGATTCTTGAGTTTTGCTAGAGCTCATACCATATGAGCCTTTTGGCTCTTCCGACCTCGTCATAAGTGCCATATGAGCTCTTTGTTTCTTTCGTTTTTGTTTTTATCATCATTTCTTTACAGGTCTTTTATCTCCCATCAATTAACGTCTTCTTTCTTTTCTAGGTTGAAAGGCTAAGCAATTAAGTGAGGAGCTGAGCAGTAAATTTCGCTAATTAATAATAAATAAAAGTCTGTATGCTGTTGCCGTCTTTTTGTGTGATAGCTTCAATTCTTCACAGAAAAAGGCGTTGCAACAGACCAGTCTTATTTTAATTTTAAAGTTAAAAGAAAAATCAAGGGTCCTCAACTTTAAGTTCATTTAAGTATCTGTAAAACTCTTGTTTTGCCTTTTTGTTTCTCCTTTAAAAATTTTAAAAGAATTGGAGCCCTTAAACATTTTGAAATTATTATCTTTTTTGCTAACCCCTCGCTAAACGAATTTACTGCTCATCCAAGCTCTTCTGCTTCTTCCATGGCCTCTGCTCCTCAGCCAAAGAACCGATTCCGGAGTCAAGAAACAATTAAAAAGAAGACCTGAGACATGTTATTTTCCTTTTAACTTAATACAAATTGAAACGCTTTTTTAAGTTAAAATTTATTATTTCGTTTTCTTAAAGCTTATCATATACTTATTACTTTCTGTTCCTAGAGTCAGCAATTATTTAAGGAACCCTGATTAAAAAGATTGAGTCAGTTAGAGAGGCGATCTTGCTCAAAATCTTAGTCATGGAATTGTTGTTTTTTTGTTTTTTTTTTGTTTGAAAAAGAAGCACTGCATCTTGCACTTATTAATTTATGCTGCTATATTAGCTGTATAATAATTATAACATCATGCGCTGCTTAAGTAAAGAGCGATGTGGGCACATAGAAGTATTATTGTTTTTATTTTATTTATTTTTTTGTTTTAGAATGGGTCACTTTCTATCGAAGGAGTTGTCTTAGAAACTTCGAAAAGAGCTCATTCGATTGGGAATTGTAAGGGATAGTGCCCCTCTTAATAGTCAAAAGTGATTCGAGGGCAACTAATACCCCTCCCACGCCCACCATTTCCCCAACGCAATAATACAAATTTTGAGTTAGCCATTTTGTTTAACGTAGTTGAAAGGACCAGAAATTATGTTTTTGAGGATGAAAAACCCCTACAGCTCTCAAAGCGAGGATTGTAAGTTTTGCTCGGGGGCACATAAGGTTTATGTAGAAAGGCTGATCGTATAAACTTCGGAGGGGGATATTTGGATTGCTAATCAGAAGTCATAGTGCCCTTTTTAACATTCAGTTATCAGGGAGCGGATAACCCCCCGCCTCCCACACACACACACCTCGTATTTTCCTGAAATGCAACTGATCGAAACTATAGGGGGCCATTTGTTCTATTAGAAACATCGACAGGAGCTTATTCAATTGGAGATTGACAGGGCTATTCCCCTTTTTAATAGTTGAAAGTGAAAAGAGGGAAACTAAATCCCGTCTCATGCCCACCATTTCCCTACATACATTCAATCAAAATTTTGAAAGAGCCATTTTGTTAAACGTAGTTGAAAGTCTGCAAAATTATGTTGTTGCGGATGACAAAATCCCACAGTCCTCAGGGCAAGGACTGTAATTTTTCCCCTTGGGTATGTAAGGTATATCTATATAAAGGGTGATCGTATAAACTTCGGAGTGGGCTCATCGGATTAGTAATCAGATGTTCTAGTGCCTTTTATAAGATTCAGAGTGATCTGAGGATGGATAACCCCACACCCCGCATTTTTCGTAAATACATCTGATAGAAATTTTGAGATGGCCATATGATGTCTTAGAACCTTCGGAAAAGGCTCATTCGATTGGAAATTGAAAGAACTAGTGCCTTTTTTTATTAATAAAATGTGATTGGAGGGCAACTAACCCCCCTTGCACGCCCACCATTTCCCCAAACACATCTATCAAAATAGGACAGACATTTTTTTGAATGTTGTTGAAAGGTCCGGAAGTTATGTCCTTGAGGATGACAGCCCCTCAGTCGTCAAGACAAGGGTTGTAAGCTATGCCCAAGGGGGCATATAAGGTTTTTATAGAAAGATTGATCGTATAAACTTTGGGGGAGGCTCATTGGATCGGTAATTAGAATTTCTAGTGCCCTTTATAAGATTCAGAGTGATTGGAGGATGGATGCCCCCTCACCTCGTATTTTTCCAAAATGCATCTCATAGATATTTTGAGATGGTCATTTGTTGTAGAAACTTGGAAAAAGGCTCATTCGATTGGAAAATGAAGGGGCTAGTGCCTCTTTTAAGTGACTTGGAAGTAAATAACCCCCCTCCTCCGCCCACCACTTCCCCAGACATCCAATCAAATGCTGACATAGCCATTTTGTTTAGCGTAGTAGTTGAAAGATCCAGAAATTATGTCTTTTAGTATGACAGCCCTCAGGAAAAGGGTTGTAAGTTATGCCCTGGGGGTATATATAGAAAGGGTGACGGTATAAACTTTGAAGGAGGTTCATTAGATTGGTAATCAGAATTTCTACAGCCCTTTATTAGATTCAGAGTGATTGGACGATGGATATTTCCCCCCCCCCCACACACCCCCACAAACACTTTGTATTTTCTCGAAATGCATCTGATAAAAACTTTGAGATCACCAATAGTTGTAGAAACTTCGAAAAAGGCTCATTCGATTGGATATTGAAGGGGATAGTTTCCCTTTTAAGAGTCGAAAGGGATTGGACAGCAACTTATCCCCCTCTGACAACCACCAATTTCCCCAAGTACATCCTATCAAAATTTTGAGATAGCTATTTTATTCAGCGTAGTTCAAAAGTCCGGAAATAAGTTTGTTGAATATGACACCACCCCACGCCCATCAGGGTATGGGTTGTAAGTTTCGACCAGGGGGGTATATTAGGTTCTTATAGAGGATGGTCGCATAAACTTCGGAGGGGCTCATTGGACTGGTAATCAGAAGTTCTAGTACCTTTTATAAGATTTAGAGTGATGAGAGGTTTGATACTCCAGCCTCCGATCACTCGGAGATAAGTAAAAGCCCTTTTTACTTGTCGAAAATGATTGGAGGGGAACTAACCCCTCCTCTAAAGTCCACCATTTCCCCAAACACATCCAATCAAAATGCTTAGATTGCCATTTTGTTCAACTTGTTAATAGGTCCGGAAATTATGTCTGAGGATGACAACAACCCCACCCCCCTAGCCTTTTTGAGATTCAAAGTAATCGGAGGATGAATACCCTCTCCCCCCCCACGCCTCATACTTTCCTAAAATGCATCTGATAGCATTTCGTTTTTTTATTTAATATTATTGTTGATTGTCGTTTGTGTTTACTCCACTATCTTTTGATGTAAGTGGGTTATAAAGAAATAATATATTATTATTATAGTTATTTTGAATTAGCCATTTGTTGTCGTAGAAATTACAAAAAAGGCTCATTCGATTAGAAATTGAAATTACATTTTTTAAATGTCACAATTCATTGGAAGGCAACATGAACTCTTCCGATGCCCTTCAATTCTCAAAATACATTTAATCAAAAATTTTCGGTAGCCATTTTGTTAAGCATAGTTGATAGGTCTGGAAATTAAGTTTTTGGGGTGGATAACCCCTACAGCCCTCAGCGAAAGGGTTGCAAGCAATGCCCTTAGGGTATATAGTTTTCATGGAGAGGGTGGTCGTATAAACTCCAGAAGGAGCTCATTGGACTGAAAATCAGCCACCCCCTCCCTACATCGTATTGTCCACAAATGTTTTCGATAAAAATTTTAGATACCCATTTGTTATAAAAGAGTCCAAAAATCATATAATAAGACCTTTTGGATGGGAAGAATCTCCCATAATCTGGGGGTAAAGTATTCAAGTTATGACGAGGGGCATATAAAGTTTGTGTGGAAAGGGTGGTCGTATGAACTCTAGAAGAGGCTCATTGTGTTTAAAATGTATAGTTCTAGTTCGCTGATAAGAGTCAAACATTACGGAGAGCAACTAGCCCCCCTCCCTGAAATCCTTTTTTCCCATATCCGATTGAAATTTTAAGAGAGTTATTTTGTTAGGCATTGTTGAAAGGTCCAGTGATTATGTTTATGGGGATGTCAACCTCCCCGAGTCCTCAGGACAAGGTGTTTAAGTTTGGTAAATCAATAATTGTCTACACATAGTGTATGTTATTGAGAAAAGTATGCATGTTTGAACTTTGTCCAAGAAGACAAAGGGTTTCAGTGAATGTTGAGGGGAGTGTTGAACTAAACCAAAACACGTTATGTGTGTACAGATTGTCATAAGGATGCAAATATAATTTCAGTTCGTTTTGAATTCACCATACAAATTGATTGATTCACCATACCTATACTATTGATTCTCATAGAAAATAACTGAAAAGATGTAAAATATTATTTTTTCCATGAAAAAATGCTATGTCAATAAAAAATGAAAAGAAATTAATTTGAAAAACTGCAAAACAAGTTTTTCAAAGAAAAGTAAAGAGCCCCATTAAGCCAAGAATGAGTAGAAATAAAGCCAAATATTCCTCCAAGCGTAAAACTAACACAAATCACTATCAATATACAAATGAAACTCAAAGCGGTCAGAAATTACAATTAATAGCCGAGTCGAGCTCAAAACGAGCAAAAATTAACGTCAGTAAGGTATATGACTCCATACCTTCTCAATATCAGAACAAAATTTCTGCTTTACTGAAAAAAAAATGATTGTCAGTTTAATTGACATTTAGTGATAATTATTGTTTAAAGTTTTGATAATATCTATTTATGAAACTAAGAAAAGAGGAAACATTTAAAATGTGTTTTGTTTTCATTAAAGTACAAATTATGTTCTGGTCTTGAGAAGGTCTGGGGGTTATCAGCACTACTCACGTTAATTTTTGCTCATTTTGAGTTTGACTCAGGAATTGAGTTTTTTAAGTTAATAAATAAAATAGACCGATACTTTAGATCTAATTATAGAGCAATTAATTGGCAAAGCGATACTTTCAGTTTTTAGTTTTATAACTTACAGGAGTGGATTTACGCTACGGAGAAGAGCTCAAAGCCTGAAAACCCGGTTCGTTTTCACGTTTATCACTTCCGAAGAAAAATTATCATTGCGGAACTTATATGTCGAGTAATACACATTTTAACGGAGAAATTGCATCGCAATATTATATTCAGTTCAGGAAATGACGTAAGGGTATGTGTACTGCGATTTAGTTCTTTCATCTCTATGACTCTAAAGTAGTATCTTCAAATGGGTTGCAAATTGCTGAAAAAATATTATTGCGGAACATATATTTGGGGAAATATATTGTTTAATGCATTATCTTTAAGAAATAGATGGCGTCTCGAAGTGCAGCTCTACGACTGAAAGTTGAGCTGCCCAATTAATAAACAAGCTAATTTATTGTCAAAGTAAATATCGAATTTTTCAATGTTTAAACTTTTGGTTTAAATTTTAAACCAAGTGGTTCTTTTGAACCACTTGAAAAGAAGCATTTTCTGTTTTACAATGCATGGTTTTACAATCTTCTTAAAAAGAATTCAGTTTGATATAATTCCCTTACTTTATGTAATTCCTCTATTTAGCGTAAAGTAAGGTTTGAATATTAGTTGCTAATCGGCAGGAAAACTTGAAATTTTACTCTAATGCAGAAATTTATGATCAAATTTATTTGGCCAACTTTAAAGATAATACTCAGGATTCATTCCCCACACAAGGCGAATCAGATTCGCATTGTTAAAAGAGTATTTTTCTGAAAATTGACACAGTACTCTATTTTCCAGTGGGTAAAAATGATCCAGATTAGAAACTTTTTTTTTCTTTTAGGCTAAGAAATGCCCCTGTTTAAGAAGAAAAATATAAATCATATTAAAATATTTTAAGAAAATTGTAAACGTTATTGCTAGGAGAAAAAAAGGCTATAGTCAGCTAAAATCATTTTTTAGATTTCTCCCCCTGTCTCCCCTGATGAGGTGTCATTGTCACTCCCTTTCGAATATTACTTATAGTGCTCGTTTGTTTCTGTTACGTTTTCAAATGGTAGCATTCCTTGGGCTTGTTTACGGGCTTTATTTAGCGACTGGAGAGTCTGAAAACAAAAAAAATTGGTAGAAGGGAAAACTCCTATTTTTGTTATTGAAAAGATTTTTGTTTTAGATTTTTCTATAGGTTTTCAATTTAGGAAGGTTAATCTCACTAACCTGTGACGTTCACATGATTTTACTTCAAATAGGGATGCATTTCGAGATTTATTTAGTAATTTCAATCAGAAGTGCCTCGATTAAAGAAGTCCAGGATTTCTGGAGAATTAAGTTTCCCCTGCATATATTCCTGCCATTGAGCTTTTAAGTTGGCTGAATTATTAGAATAGTAAATAACCAGTAAGGGCAAGGTGGGAGGGTTTAAATGAATTTGAAGATAGAAGGGGAGAAAATAATGAAAATTTATTTCAATTAAGAAGGTTCCAGGAATTGGTTAGGATTCCAGAAGTACTAAATGAGGTGTATTTTATCGAAATCTTCCATTGCTAGCTAACTTGCCACTCATTTTGATTGCAAAACACAAGAGACATTTGTATCAAGGGAGTCTAGCCAGAAATTATTCTGGAGGTTTAAAATATTTCCCAGAAATTTGTAATTTTTGTTTTGTTTTAGACAGTAATATAAATTCTTTAGAATGTAGGGGGACATGCAAAATGACCTTTCAAAGATCTTTCAGTGGGAAACTACTTTTTTTGTTAAATTGTTTTAAGAAAATATGTTTTTCAAAAAAAAAAATTTTCTTCTGAATTTCGAGGAAGGCGGTGAAGGGGGAAATTCAGAGGTCAGCCATTCAAATATTTGTAAATATAGATATGTATTAGTTTTTATGGTACATGGAATTTACCAAGTGACATATAGTGATCGCAATTTCTGTCCGTCGATCTGTGTTGGTCCCAGTTTTGCTTGTTTAGGCCCTTCCAGATAAGCTAGGACGATAAAAGTTGGCAGGTGTATCAGGGATCAGACCAGATTAAATTAAAAATAATCACTTCTCCGATTCCACCATCTGGAGGGGGGAGTGAAGGGACGGTTAATTGGGAAAAATTAAAAAAAAAATGAGGTATTTTCAACTTACAAATGGGTAATCAGATCTTAATGAAAATTAAAATTTAGAAGGTTTTCGCGTCTTAGAGCTCTCATCTTCATTCCCAACCGGATCTGGTGACATTCGGGGTAGTTGGAGGGGAAAACCGGAAATCTTGGAAAACGCTTAGAGTGGAGAGATCAGGATGAAACTTAGTGGGAAGAATAAGCACAAGCTCTAGATACGTGATTGACATAACCGGAACGGATCCGCTCTCTTTGGGGGAGTTTGAGGGGGGGTGTATTTTGATTAATTCGGAAAAATTTGAAAAATGAGGTATCTTTAACTTACGAATGGGTGACCGGATATTAATGAAATTTAAAAGGATCTTGTAACTTGGAGCTCTTATACGACCCGGTCGGGATTTAGTTCCGACCGGTTCCGGGGGTATAATTTGGAAAATTAGAAAAAATGAGGTATTTTTAACTCACGAACGGGCGATCGGATCTTAATGAAATTTGATATTTAGAAGAACCTCGAGCCTCAGATATCTCTTTGAAATCTTGAACGGATCCGGTGAGATTGGTGGGAGTCGGAGGGGGAAACTGGAAATTTTGGAAAACACTTAGAGTGTAGAGATCAGGATGAAACTTGGTGGGAAGAATAAGCACTAGTCCTAGATGCGTGATTGACATAATCGGACTGGAACTGTTCTTTTTGAGGTTTTTTTGGGGGGGGTATAATTTAGTAATTCGGAAAAACTAGAAAAAATTAGGTATTTTTAACTTACAAATGGGTTATCGGATCTTAATGAAATTTGATATTTAGAAGGACATCGTTTCTCAAATTTTTATTTCAAATCTCGACCGGATCGGGTGACATTGGGGGGAGTTGGAGGGGGAAACCGGAAAAGTTTGGAAAACGCTTAGAGTGGAAAGATTAGGATGAAACTTGGTGAGAAGAATAAACCCAAGTCCTAGATACATGATTGAGATTATTGGATCCGATCTGCTCTCTTTGTGCTTCTGGACTTGCTAGGTCGATGAAATTGGTAGGCGATTCAGGGACCTGCATAAATTGACTTGATAACAATCATTTTGTCGATTCGACCATATGAAAAGGGGGGGCTGTAGGGAGGGGAAATCGTGAAAATTGAGGTATGTTTATCTTACGAATTGGGTGATCAGATCTTAATAAAACTTTATGTATAGAAAGATCCCATGTCCCAGATGTTACATTTTCAATTCGGATCGTATTCAGGGTAGAGGGGGGAAAACGGAAATCTTAGAGTGGAGAGATTGGGATGAAACTTGATGGGAAAAATAAGCACAAGGTCTAGCTAATTGATTGACATGAACGGACCATATCCACTCTCTTTGGGGGAGGGGGGATTTCCAGTACTTTGGCGAGTTCGGTGCTTCTGGACCTCCCAGGGCGATGCAAATTGGTAGGCTTGTCAGGGACCTGCACAAATTGATTTGATAACAGTTGTTTCCCCAATTTGACCATGTTGGGGGCGGGTAGGAGAAAAATGGAAGTATGGTTATCTAACGAATGGGTGATCGGATCTTAATTAAACTTGATTTGTAGAAAGATCTTATGTCTCAGATGCTCCATTTCCAATTCGGATTGGATCTGAGGACAGAGGGAGGTGTACGAGAGGAAATAGAAATCTTGGAAAACGCTTAGAGTGGAAAGATCGGGATGAAACTTGATTGGAAAAATAATCATAACTTCTAGATATGTGATTGACATAACCGGACCAGATCTGCACTCTTTGGGGGAGTTCGGGGAATTTCTAGTGCTTTGGTGAATTTGAGAATAAGCAAAAGTTATAGATATGTGATTGACATATTCGGACCGGATCCGATCTCCCTGGGAGAGTTGGAGGGATTTCTAGTGCTTTGGTGAGTTCAGTGCTTCATTACGTGCTAGGAGAATGAAATCGATAACTCTAGTACCGAGTCTAATGTTAGGTTCTGACTTTGTCACATGTGCCATCTGAGCTCTAGGCTCTTACTGTGTTTAGTTATTGAATAAGTTTTATATGAAAAGACTTGGTCAAGTTTGCTGGTTCTTACACAGGTAGCTTCATAAGGATCGCCTTGTAGCTTAAGGGTTAGCTAAAAAAAAAATGAGGATTCATTAAATTGGAAATTTGATGAGTTGGGAGTGATTACTTTTTTATTAATGGAGTATTTTATTAACTATTAAATTTGAAAAAATTCTTTCGGTTGGAATATTTTATCCCACAGCAACGAAAGTTTCAGTTCCTTTCTTTTTAATTTTTTAGGAGAGCAATTTGTAATATACCTCTATCCATAGTTCAAGAAATCCAATATTGGATTTTTCCCCAAAATCCTAGAAAGAGTTTTTGTACTTTCATAAGTTAAAAAATTTTCATCTTATGGAAATTTAAACATTGAATTCCAGAACAAAACACTAATTTGCAGATTTAAAATGCTTGATTGAGTAATTGTTATGTACTTTAAAGCCCTTTCTGGATTGCAGATTCGTTTAACAGTAGTTTATGCTCTTCCAAAATATGATGAATTCAAGTTTTCCTTTTTGATTTCTGTATGATAATTAACAATTCCTATAGGCAGGGTACAATACCTATAGGGGTACAATAAAACAAAATATTGAAAATTTACCTGATCTAGGCCCATTACTGTATATGTTCAATATTGAAATTGATGGAATAGCTCCAGTGGGGAAAAACATGAAATATAAGTCGTTTTTTTCCTATAAACTGTCGACAAAGTAATATTACTTAAAGAGACAAATTGCCTACTATCGTCAAACATGCTATCAAGGTAAACACATTTACCCTTTTTGTTCAGTTTTTTGACAAGCTTAAGAATCTTAAATGTTGTTTCAAGACCTCTGGTAGGGTGTCCAAAGTACTGATTGACAGGTTCTCTTTTCTAACGCACGTAGTGAGAGTCAATTCAAGTTTTGTTGCACTCTCATTTTGATCTTTGACTGATAACTAGTGTTTTGCCTAAATTTTCTAATTCCTAACACAGCTCTATCTTGACAGGTCTTCAGAACTTTCTACATTAGCATGTTCTCATCATTCTCATCTTGGTTGGAAAGGGCTGGAATCATACCTCGTCATTTTTTAACAAAATGAGAAAAATTTTAAAGATAACAGGCGATTCGAGAACTTCTGTGGAATCATACTTTTGAAAAATAGGCCTTTAATCAAATAAACGTTATCTGGAGCAGATTTGGCAAAGTTGGTTTGTTCATAAAAGAGGCAGCTCCATATAGCTGGTCAGGTACATGTAATATATTTTTAAACCAGTCACTCTGTGTAGGATGTCTAATCAAAGAAACCGTGGAGGGATCATTAAGTTGGAAATAAGAAATTTAAAAATTTGGAAGTGATGGGAGGCCGAACAGCCCTTTTTTTTGCTACCTTACCCGTTTTTAACCCTTGAAGACATTTTTGAACCGTTTAATTTTATCTATGTTACTGAACAAAGTATTTACAGCATACATTACAACATAATGCTCTTTTGGGCTTGTCAAGAGCATGACGGAAGGCTGTCCAAAGTCTAGTAAACGTGAAAAAAAAATATACCCTCATTCAAATTTCATTATACTCTCATTCAAAACTTGATTCAATCTAAATATCAATATTCAACCCATCAACTAACAGTAGTCCCTCAATTACATAAAAAAAATAAAAATAAACCACATAATACCAATCCATCATCATTCTTCATCTCCAAGAAAAATCTATATAGCTTAGTATGTGTTTATAATTTTTCTTTTTTTACATTTTAAACACTATAATTATCTAAAGGCTTTTCTTTTTAGCTGCCTCGAAAAATTAAAAAATGCCTCATAATTGGAAGAATATTTTTGTTGTAATTTTGTTGAAAAATATATTTTCTTTGAATAATTGAACAAAAAAGTAAAATTTCCCGCTGCAAGATTTTTAAAAGGTCATTCTGCATCTCCCCCTAGATTCTCAAGAATTTATATTACTGTCTAAAACAAAACAAAAATGGCAAGTTTCTGGGAAATATTTTGAACCTCAAGAATAATCTCAGGCTAGACTCCCTTGATAGAAATGTTTCTTGTGTTTGAGTTTTACAATCAAAATGAGTGGCAAGTTAGCTAGTAATGGAAGATTCCGATAAAATACACCTCATGTAGTATTTCTGAAATCCTAAGAAATTCCTCGAACCTCCTTAATTGAAATAAATTTTCATTATTTTCTCCCCTTCTATCTTCAAATTCATTTAAACCCTCCCGCCTTGTCCTTACTGGTTCATTACTATTCTAATAATTCAGCCAACTTAAAAACTCAATGGCAGGAATATAAGCAGGGGAGACTTACCTCTCCAGAAATCCTGGAATTTTTTAATGGAGGCACTTCTGATTGAAATTACTAAATAAATCTCGAAATGCATCCCTATTTGAAATAAAATCATGTGTACGTCCCAGGTTAGTGAGATTAACCTTCCTAAATTGAAAACCTATAGAAAAATCTAAAATAAAAATCTTTTAAATAACACAAACAGGAGTTTTCACTTCTACCATTTTTTTTTTGTTGTTTTCAGGCTCTCCAGTCGCTAAATAAATCCCTTAAGCAAGCCCAAGGACTACTACCATTTGAAAACGTAACACAAACAAATGAGCAGTATAAGTAATATTCTAAAGGGAGTGACAATGACACCTCATTACGGGAGGCAGGGGAAAGAATATAAAAAATTATTTTAGCTGACCTATAGCCTTTTTTTCCTAGAAGTAACCTTTACATTTTTCTTAAAATATTGTAATATAATTTATAGTTTTCTTCTTAAACAGGGGCATTTCTTAGGCTAAAAGAAAAAAAAGTTTCTAATCTGGATCATTTTTACCAACTGGAATAGAGTACTGTGTCAATATTCAGAAAAATACTCTTTTAACAAGGCATTTATATATTGAATCCTGAATGTTATCTTTAAAATTGGCCAAAAAAATTTGATCATAAATTTCTGCATTAGAGTAATGTTTCAAGTTTTCCTGCCAAATAGCAACTAATATTCGAACCTTACTTTACGCTAAATAGAGGAATTATATACAGTAAGGGAATTATATCAAACTGGATTCTTTTTTAAGGGGATTGTAAAACCTTGCATTGTAAAACAGAAAATACTTCTTTTGCACTCACTGGAACTGAGTGCATAAGAACTATTTGGTTTAAAATTTAAACCAAAAGTTTAAACATTGAAAAATTCGATGTTTACTTTGACAATAAAGTAGCTTGTTTACTAATCGGGCAGCTCAACTTTCAGTCCTAGAGCTGCACTTCGAGACGCCATCTATTTCTTAAAGATAATGCATTAAACAATATATTTCTCCAAATACATGATCCGCAATAATATTTTTTCAGCAATTTGTAACCCATTTGAAGATACTACTTTAGAGTCATAGAGATGAAAGAACTAAATCGCAGTACACATACCCTTACGTCATTTCCTGAACTGAATATAATATTGCGATGCAATTTCTCCGTTAAAATGTGTATTCCTCGACATATAAGTTCCGCAATGATAATTTTTCTTCGGAAGTGATGAATTTGAAAACGAACCGGGTTTTCAGGCTTTGAGCTCTTTTCCGTAGCGTAAATCCACTCCTCTAAGTTATAAAACTAAAAACTGAAAGTATCGCTTTGCCAATTAATTGCTCTATAATTATATCTAAAGTATCGGTCTATTTTATTTATTAACTTAAAAAACTCAATTCCTGAGTCAAACTTAAAATGAGCAAAAATTAACGTGAGTAGTGCTGATAACCCCCCGACCTTCTCAAGACCAGAACATAATTTGTACTTTATTGAAAACAAAACACATTTTAAATATTTCCTCTTTTCTTAGTTTCATAAATAGATATTATCAAAACTTTAAGCAATAATTATCACTAAATGTCAATTAAACTGACAATCAACACTCATTTTTTTTCAGTAAAACAGAAATTATGTTCTGATATTGAGAAGGCATGGAGTCATAAACCTTACTCACGTTAATTTTTGCTCGTTTTGAGCTTGACTCGGCTATTAATTGTAATTTCTGACCGCTTTGAGTTTCATTTGTATATTGATAGTGATTTGTGTTAGTTTTATGCTTGGAGGAATATTTGGCTTTATTTCTGCTCATTCTTGGCTTAACGGGGCTCTTTACTTTTCTTTAAAAAACTTGTTTTTTTTGGGTAGCTATTTGTATGGTGAATTCAAAACGAACTGAAATTATAGTTGCATCCTTAAGACAATCTGTACACACATAACGTGTTTTAATTTAGTTCAACACTCCCCTCAACATTCTCTGAAAGACTCACCTGAATACCCTTTGTCTTCTTGGACAAAGTTCAAACATGCATACCTTTCTCAATAACATATATTATGCGTAAACAATTAATGATTTACCAAACTTAAAGACCTTGTCCTGGGTTGGACTCCGGGGAGGAGGCCTAGTTGCACTCCTATTTTTGGTTGATTAAAAAGGCAACCAGAACTTTTTTTACGCACGTTTTCATTTGTAATAAATATACGTAACTTACGAATTAACTTAAGTAACGAATTTCTATATTTGTATATTTTTATTGCGTATATGAGGGGGTCCGTAGAATAAATAGTTGAAATTACTAAGAAATGCTTTAGCGTAAAGAATGAGGTATTGTTCAGGAGACGAACCCCCTTATATACGTAATAATTTCTGATTGTCTTAGGTTCAAATGCTGCTCGTACTGCCACCTGAAAAACTTTTTTTTATTTATTCTCTCATTGTTTTTTTTTTAATAATGCAAAAAAATCCTGTGGCCCCTTCATGGAAATTTTCTTCCCTTATCATAAATTCCTCCACGAAAAGATCCTTCCCCGACCCCCTTTAGCGGGAAAAAGTATCCCTGAAAATGTCTGTACACGTCCCAATAATCATTACTATATGTAAACAATGGTCAAAGTTCGTAACTTGCAGCCCCTCCCTCGGGGACTGTGGGGGATTAAGTCGTCCCGAAAGACATAATTATTAGGTTTTTTTACTATGCTGAAAAAATAGCTATCTCGATATTTTGATCCAATGACTTTGGGGAAAAAATGAGCGTTGGAGGGGGCCTTGGTGCCCTTCAATTTTTTGATCACTTACAAAGGGCACTATTACTTTTAATTTCCGTTAGAATGAGCCCTCTTATGACATTATAGGACCATTGGGTCAACACGATCACCTCAGAAAAAAAAAAATAAATAAAAAACACACGTCCATAATCTGTCTTCTGGGAAAAAATACAAAATTCCACATTTTATAGATATGATTTTGAAACTTCTACAGTAGGGTTTTCTGATACGCTGAATCAGATGGTGTGATTTTCGTTAAGATACTTTGACTTTTAGGGAGTGTTTACCCCTATTTTCTAAAATAAGGCAAATTTTCTCAGGCTCATAACTTTTGATGGGTAGAACTAAACTTGATGAAACTTATATATTTAGAATCAGCGTAAAAATGTAATTCTTTTGAAGTAACCATTGGTATCAAAATTCCGTTTTTTAGAGTTTCGGTTAATACTGAGCTGGGTCGGTTACTGCAGTTCGTTACCACGAATTGTTCGATTCGGGTGAGTTCTGCCTACATAGTATTTACCACAGTTGCATGGTATTTGATAGATAACTCATTAGCGATTGTGAAATCATCATCCCTGAAATCATTGATTGACGCCTTGCCATAATTATAAGTTAAATGTCCCTTTGTGTCCCTACAACTTTGCTCGTTTTCATTCGCAATAATCTTTCATGTTTAAGGGAGAAAGTCGTCCATTCGGGTATTTTAACGCCCAAACTTACATAGAGGACCAAATATTAATTTTGTCCTCTAAATTTTGGGTCAGTTTTAAGTTTAAGTTCTTTTTTTTTATTTCTTTTATCTCAAATCGATTGAATTCCTTTTTTCTTTTCTAGGTTTAAAATTAAAAGGCTGAGCAGTAAATTTCGAAAATTTATGTGTAAGTTTATGCTGTTGCCGTCTTTTTTTGTAATAGCGTTCATTTTTACATAGAAAGTCGTTGCAAGAGATCAGCCTTCTTGTAATTGGTAAGTTTACATAAAAATCAAGGATTTTCAACCTTAAGTTCATTTAATTCTCAGTAGAATTTTTATTTTTGCTTTTTTCTCTCCCTTTTTCATATTTTTAAATAAATTGAACCCTTTACATTTTGACTCTTGTTATTATTTATTTTGTTTTTTGCTCATCCCTCGCTAAACGAATTTACTGCTCATCCAAGCTCTTCTGCTTCTTCCATGGCCTCTGCTCCTCAGCTGAGGAACCGCTTCTTGAGTCAACAAGTGAACAAAAAAAAATTCGACATTTTATTTTCCCTCTTTCTTAATAAAAGTCGATCTTGCTCAAAATCATGTCCTGGAATTATTTTTTTATGGTAGAAAAAGAAGTACCGCATCTTTGCGCTTATTTATCTGTACTGCTATATTAACTGTATAATAATTAAAAAATATATAAAATAGACCAATGCTTCAGACATCACTTTCAGTTCAAGTTAGATAACTTAGAGGGGTGGATTTATGCTAAGGAAAAGAGTTCAAAGCTGAAAAATCCGGTATATTTTCATGTTCCCACATGGCTCTCAAAGAAAAACTATTATTGCGGAACATATATTTTGAGAAATATATTGTTCAACGAAGAAATTACATCCATCACTATCACATCCATTTCAAGAACTTGCAGAAGTGTATATATGCTACCATTTAGTCTTTTCATCTCTTAGACTTCAAAATAGTATCTTCAAATGATCAGAAATAAAGGAAAAATTCTTGTGTGGGCGGGACATACTTTATGATATGAAACATTCTGGAAATTTTAATTATATTTGATAGCACAGAGGGGCTCCCACATTTCCCTCCTAAAAAACTTTACATAATCAATGTCTTGAACAATTTAAAAAATAGCAACTAAGTCCTCCAACGATTTTTCCGAAGTTCTCAAGATTTTTTTTCGAAATCCTATGCGTTTGAACTTTGCATTTAGGTAGAATTTATGTCTCCACATTGAAAGCTCAGAAGGCTCGTCTGACATCTTTTTTTATATAAATGTGAGTATTTGAGCACTGAAGAAGAAAACTTATTAGATAACTATAGTCAGCACAGTTAGATAAGAGTAAGAAGTAGCTTGTCATTCTAGCTAAATGATTAGTGCGCCTGCGATTACTCTCTGAGGGATTTGGCCGCTTAGAAAATTTATCTTCAAATTACTCTCCACAGAAAAGCTGTAATGTCACTTCATGGGGGCAACTATTTCAAATTTCTGGAACATAGACAATCAAATGAAACATTGTTAGCGTTACCTCTACAATTGCGAATGGTTGAGTTCCTCCATTTTACCTAAATGTGCAAAACGGTCACTTCAAGTTCACCCACAAGAAAAGAAATTTTCAGCCCTCCTTAGAAAATGCTATTCTGAAAAAATATGGCACTTTGGCTGCGTAAAAATTTTTTCAGGCCTCCCCCACCCTCTTCCCCTAAAAAATATGGTCAAACTGAAAAATGATTTCTTTCCACTATAAAAGTCCTATGAGTAACAGTGATTCACTCTATTCTAAATATTTTCTATCTTTCACAGAAAATAATTAATCTAGAGTAGGTTACACTTACTTTATTTAGGTAATATTACCTAAATTACTTATATTACTTAATATTAATAAATACCAAATACTTAATATTTAAATATTTTAAATATTTCATACAGGTTAAATCTTTGAATTCGGACAAATGAGGTATTTTTAACTTTCGAGCGGGTGACTAGATCTTAATGAAATTTAATATTTAGAAGGATCTTGTGCTTTAAAGCTCCAATTTTAAATTCTGACCAGATCCTGTGACATTAGGGGGAGTTGGAAGGGGAAATCAGAATTCTTGGAAAATGTGAAAATTGGGGTATTTTTATCTTACGAATAGGTGATCGCATCTTAATGAAACTTGATATATGTAAAAGAATCTTATGTCTCAGATGCTCCATTTTCGACTCGAGTTGGATCCGGGGACATAGAGGATTGGAGGAGGGGAACGGAAATCTTGGAAAAAGCTTAGAGTGGAGAGATCGGGATGAAACTTGATGGGAATAATAAGCACAAGTTCTAGATACGTGGTTGACATAATTGGAACGGATCCGTTCTCTTTGGAGGAGCTGAGGGATGTTAATTTGGAAAAATTAGAAAAATTGAGGTATTTTTAACTTAAGAACGGGGGATCGGATCTTAATGAAATTTGATATTTAGAAGGAATTCATGTCTCAGAGCTCTTATTTTACATCCCAACTAGATCTGTTGACATTGGGGGAGTTGGATGGGGAAATTGGAAATCTTGGAAAACGCTTAGAGTGGAGGAATCGGGATGAAGCTTGGTGGATAGAATAAGTAAATGTCCTTGATACGTGATTGACGTAACCGTACTGGATTCGCTCTCTTTGGAAGATTTGGGGGGAGGGGTTCAGTGATTTGGCGAGTTTGGTGCTTCTGGACGTGCTAGGACGATGAAAATTGGTTGACGTGTCTAGGAGCTGCACAAATTGACTTGATAAAGTCGTTTTCCCAGATTCGACCATCTGGGGGGCAAAAGGGAGAGGAAAAATTAGAAAAAATTAAGTGTTTATAACTTGCGAGTAGGTGATCGGATCTTAATGAATTTAGATATCTAGAAGGACATCGTAACTCAGAGCTCTTATTTTAATTCCTGACCGGCATTAAGCCTCTCATTTTCCTTTTAAATCAATCTAACAGCCTAACATCTCTAACAGCCGAGATTTTCATGCTTAGTATGCCTCATAAATTTCAAACCAATGAAAAATTGAATCATGGTAAACCTTATGCTGAAAATCTGCGATGAGTGTTAGAGAAGAGAGAGAAGTCAGAAAAGAAGGTGTCAGCACGCCATAAGTTGAACAGCTTATGAATCTTATACGTTGTTTCAAGACCACTGGTAGGGTGTCCATGCTGCTGATCGGCAGGTTCTCTTTTATAACGCACGTAATGGAGGCCAATTCAAGTTTTGCTGCGCCCTCTTTTTGAAGCTCTTTAATATGAATAATGCTTGATGTAGTAGAAGGATCCTATTCTGATAACTAGTGCTTTGCCTAAATTTTCAGAGGCCTAACAACACTTTATCTTGACAGGTTCACATATCTTAATACGGTAGCAATTTCTTATACATCTATGGAATCATTCTTTCGAAAACCAGGGCTCTAATCAAATAAATGTTATCAAATAAATAAATGGTATGTGGAGTGGTTTTTAACCCTTGAAGACATCTGATCGGAATTTTAAGGTAGCTGTTTAATTTAAAAATTGTACAAAAATCAAATTAATTTGCTTCCTACGATGGCATTAATCCCAAAGCTCTTGAGAAACGGGTCGCAAATAAAATAACTTTTTAACCATGGTCATTTTGTGTTTTGTTAAGAGAAAAGGTTTGGACTTGACTGCTCTCGTTTAACTTTGTGATGTTTACCATTTTGAACCGTTTATGTTCATCCATTTTACTGAACAAAGTATTTACAGCATACATACAACAGAACACCCTTATGGGCTTGTCAAGAGCCAGACAGAAGGCTGTCCAAAGGGCAGTCAATCTCTTTTTGTGAAAAAATAAATTTACCCTCATTCGAAACTTGATTCAATTAAAATTTCATTATTTAACCCATCAACTATCAGTAGTTCCTCAATTACTATAAAATAAAAATAAACCACATAATACCAATCCATCATCAATCTCCAAATCCAAGAAAAGTATTTATAGCTTAATATGTGTTTATAATTTTTCTTATTTTACATTTTAAACACTATCATCATTTAAGGCCTTTTCTTTGTAGCTGCCCCCCCAACAAAAATAAAATAAAAAGATCATCATCTTTGCCAGATAAAACATTTTTGAACGGTTTCAATAATGTGGCTTATGTGAAAAATTATTTTGTTTTTGAAATTTTTGGGTTTTTTTCATCTGACTGTAAACTGCCTCATTTTCTTCTTGCTCTACGTTTTGTCATATTGTCAATGTAGAAGTTTCTTAAATTGAAATTGTTGGAACACTAATAAGGTAAAATACTATGCAAAATATCGTACAGAAATGTAGGTTTCTGAATCTTTATTTGAAGAAAAAGTTGTATTGGAAATCTAATAGCCCCATCCCCCTTTTCCCCCTGATAATTGATCGAGGGATGTACCTTTTAAGATATTACAATCATTCTCAAAGGGTTAATAGGTAATATGGAAAAGAGGATAGTGACAGATATCCGAAGCACTTTTAATACTTCTTTTCCTTAATAGCAGACTCACTTTTAAGATTAATAATGTTTTTAGTAATGTAGTAATACTTTAGTTTCTTTGCATATTACCTTGACATTTCTGTTCGGACAGAGTCTTTTTTGGTTAACCAACCTTTTATTGTTTGAATTACTTAGTTCAGGAATACCAAGTGATATTAGATATGATGTAGCCATCCAAATGTCTGTCAACGACAAGAAATAAAAAGAACGAAAATGAAAATGATAAGAAAAGATAAAAAGAACTATAAAAAAATAATGGACATGACGTTTATAGTGTTTTTTCAGGGTTTGGTAAATGGAAAAAATATTTTTTAAATCCTTGCAAATAATCCACTCCCTCGTTCCCAAGATAATTTCTGCCAAAATTCAAAAAGAGATGTCAATTTGTGACGTAAGCACGATATCCACTCTTGAATTTGTCAATTTTAGCGAAAACCACTTTTGCGTCCTATAAGTTGTTTATTTATTAAAATAATTTGATACATATTACGTGATCAAATTTAAATTAACTAACAATAAAAATGGCCACCGGGCCTGACAAAGAACATAAGAATTATCAAAGCTTTTTTATGAAGTTACGAGAAATGGAGTACTTATTGATATTTTTATATCCCTTTGCATACGGATGCAAGCATCAGGTTCTTTCTTCCAATTTTTAGGATAGCAATTTGTATTCTGTCTTCAGCCTGTTTCTATTGCATTCGGCTAAATTTTCAGCTACTTATTTTACAAAATGATGCAATCACTTCTTCATTTTCATCATAAAGCCAAATTACCCGGAGCAGCAATGGCCATGGATTACTTTCATAATTATCCTCTTTAATCATTTTTTTTTGTAAGTGTATCATTCATAATTGAGTGTTCTGAAGGATTTTGAATAGTTGAAGTTTTATAATTATGGTTTTCCAGACGCTACTTTAAACCTTCGTGCGTTGTTGCACTGTTTTTTTTTCTTACTTTTGGAAAGGGGCTATTTTAGGAAAATAAAACTTTCAGTAGTGAATTCAAGGTGAATAAAATAGGTAAAATTCTAGTTAATTGACTTCTTGCTAACTCATAAAGGGTTTAGGTGAGGAAAATGATACTTTCAGTAGTGAATTCAAGGTGAATAAAATAGGTAAAATTCTAGTTAATTGACTTCTTGCTATCTCAGAAAGGGTTTAGGTTAGGAAAATGAAACTTTCAGGGATGGTCTACAGGCTAAAGTATGTCCTGGGAAGGTTTTTTAAAGTATCCACCTCCACTGCTGCTCCCTCTAGAGGGCCCTGAAATTTGCCTATGACAGGTCTATACCTATTGAAATTTTGACAAACAACATTTTACCTTAATTTTCAGTTACTAATTGCTTTTTCTCTGTCTTTAGTTCTGTAAATGCAATTCCTTTTATTCAAGTAGAATTTTGAGCCATATCTAGCCTAAGTTTTTTTGTTCAAAATTTTGGAAATGTGTTTGCATATCTTTAAAACTTATAAAATGGAATTGAGCAAAGTTATGGAGCTGAAAACAATTTTGTTGTACTTCAAATAAGCAGAAGATTTATTTTCCAAGGTCTCACTTTTATAGCACACATATTTTAAAAGGTCATCAAATGTCAGGGCCCTCTAGAGGGAGAAGGAGTGGAGGTAGTTGATTCAAAATACCTTCCTGGAATGCACTTTAGCCTGTAGATTCATCCCTGAAAGTTTCATTTTCCTAACCTTAACCCTTTCTGAGATAGCAGGAAGTCAATTAACTAGAATTTTACCAATACTACTCTGAAAAGGTATTGCTAAGCTTCCATGTTCACCCTCATCTGATTTCTAAGCCTTTAAAATTTGCCTACTTGACAGGTAGGCAACATGGAACTTGCAATGGTAGACATTTTGAAACTTTAAAAAAATAACATTTTGCCTTAATTTTTAGTTATCAATTTCTTTTTCTCTGATTTTTGTTCTGTAAATGCAATTCCTGTTGTTAGAGTAGAATTTTAAGCCATATCAGCAGGTTACTTCTAAATTTAGGAAATGTATTTGTGGCTCTTTAAAACCTCTTAAATTGAGATTGAGTAAAGTTGTGAAGCTGAATACAGTTTTGTTGTATTTCATTTAAGCTGAAGATCTATTTTGCCAGGGTTTACTTTTATATAACAAAATTTTAAAGGTCAGGGCCCTCTAGAGAGAGAAGAAGAAGTGGTGGGTACATCAAAACACCTTCCCTGGAATTTACTTTAGTCTTTAGACCAATCCCTGAAAGTTGCATTTTCATACACTAACTGCTTTCCAAGATAGAAAAAAGCTAAACTAGAATTTTAGTGAGTAAAATTTTAAGCCACATCAATGGTTTTTTTTCTAAATTTAGAAAATGTCTTAATCTTTGAAACTTCATATATTTCAATTGAATAAAGTTGTGAATTTGGAAAACAGGGTATAAGATCCAGACCTATAGACAATAACCTCTGGAAAGGGACCTTGACCCTGTTGGGGACCTACAAGAGTAGGGACTTGGTGGTAAACTCTGTCCCCACTTTATGAGTGGCATCCCTCAAAAAAATTGTAGCTTAGTAAACAACAAAGTATTTGCACATGATCAAAGTCTCTGATTGATGGATAATTCTTCTGCTTTTTTTGGGTACTTTTAGGCTGAAAACCTCTTTTCTATTGGCTTAACTTTTGGCTGCTTGTTTGATAAGCTAAGTAGCCTATGTTATTGATTCCTTATGTTAACAAGGAAAATGCTGATATAATCTGATTACTAATAGAACAGGTAATGGACTGCAAAAACAATGGTTTCAGTTAAGTTTGGAGACCAAACGGTGTGTCACTCCAATTTCCCTTCTTTATCTCATTAGTATTAAAATACACTAATTTTGGAATAGCTTGCACTAATTAATACACTAATCTATGTATAATAATAATCTGCCCTAATTCTCTGCTTTCAGACTGCAGTTTTATATTCACCTTAATAAACCTTTCCAGTATGGTGCCCTCCAATCTTTTTTGTTACTTAAAAAGGTCCCTAGAATGTTTGCTTTTTGTTTCAAAGAGCTCATTTTTGATCTTATAGGACCATTGGGTCCATATGATCAACCTTGCAATATATATATATATATATATATATATATATATATATATATATATATATATATATATATATATATATATATATATATATATATATATAAACATATAAACTTATATCCAGGGTCTACTTTTCTGCCCATCCCCCCCCCAAAAAAAAAAAAAAAATTCAATCGTTTTTATGGCACTTGGTATTAACCAAGTGACATATAGCAATTGCCAATTCTGTCGGTCTGTCTGTCAGTCCTGGTTTTGCTACTTTAGGCACTTCCAGGTAAGCTAGGACAACGAAATTTGGCAAGCGTATCAGGGACCGGACCAGATTAAATTAGAAATAGTCGTTTTCCTGATTTGACCATCTGGAGGGGGGAGTGGGGGGCCGGTTAATTTGCAAAAAATAGAAAAAATGAAGTATTTTTAACTTATGAGTGGGTTACTGGATCTTAATGAAATTTCATGTTTGGAATGATATTTTGTCTCAGAGCTCTTATTTTAAATCCCGACCGGATCTGATGACATTGGGGGGAGTTGGAGGGGGAAAACCTAAAGTCCTGGTTTTGCTAGTTTAGGCACTTCCAGGTAAGCTAGGATGATGAAAGTTAGCAAGTGTATCAGAGACCGGACCAGATTAAATTAGAAATAGTCGTTTTCCCGATTTGACCATCTGGGGGGGGGGGAGTAGGAGCCGGTTAATTTGAAAAAAAAGAAAAAAATGAAGTATTTTAACTTATGAACGGGTGATTGGATCTTAATGAAATTTGATGTTTGGAATGATATTGTGTCTCAGAGCTCTTATTTTAAATCCCGACCGGATCTGATGACATTGGGGGGAATGGAGGGGGGGAAACCTAAAATCTTGGAAAACACAAAGTGGAGGGATCGGGATGAAACTTGATGGGAAAAATAACCGCAAGTCTTAGATACATGATTGACATAATCAGAACTGATTCGCTCTCTTTGGGGTAGTTGGGGGGGGGGGGAGTAATTCTTAAAAATTAGAAAGAATGAGGTATTTTCAACTTACGAACAGGTGATTGAATCTCAATGAAATTTGATGTTTAGAAGGGTATCGTGTCTTAGAGCTCTTATTTTAAATCCCGACTGGATCTGGTGACGGGGGCAGGGAGTTGGTAGGGGAAAACCTACAACTTTGAAAACACTTAGAGTGGAGGGATCAGGATGAACATGGTGGGAAAAATAAACACAAGTCTTAGATAGATGATTAACATAAACGGAACGGATCCGCTCTCTTGGGGGGGGGGGGTATTTTTGAAAAATTAAAAAAAATGAGGTATTTTTAACTTACAAATGGGTGGTCGGATCTCAATGAAATTTGATATTTAGAAGGATATTGTGGCTCAGAGCTCTCATTTAAAACCCGACCGGATCTGGTGACATGTGGGGGGGAGTTGGGAGGGGGAAACCTAGAACTTGGAAAACACTTAGAGTGGAGGGATTGAGATGAAACTTGGTGGGAACAAAAAACACGAGTTCTAGATACATGATTGACATAACGAGAATGGATCTGCTCTCTTTGGGGTAGTTGGGGGGGGGGGTTAATTCTGAAAAATTTGAAAAAATGAGGTATTTTTAACTTACGAGTGGGTGATCGGATCTCCATGAAATTTGATATTTAGAAGGATATCGTGTCTGAAAGCTCTTGTTTTAAATCCTAACCGGATCTGGTGACATTAGGGGAAGTTTGGGGCGGGGAAACCTAAAATGATGGAAAACGCTTAGATTGGAGGGATTGGGATGAATCTTGGTTGGAAAATTAAGCAGAAGTCTTGCAAACGTGATTTAAATAATTGGAACGGATCCGCTCAATTGCGGGGGGGGGGGGTAATTCTGAAAAATAAGAAAAAATGACCTATTTTTAACTTACAAGGGAGTGATCGGATCTTCATGAAACTTCATATTTAGAAGGACCTCGTAACTCAGATATCTTATTTTAAATCTCAACCGGATCAAGCGTAATTGGGGGGGGGCAGTTGGGGGGGGGTTGGAAATCTTATAAAATACTTAAAGCAGTGAGATCAGGATGAAACTGGATGGGAAGAATAGAAACCTGTCTAAGATACGTGACTGACATAACTGGACCGGATCTGCTCTCTTTGGTGGAATTGGGGTGGGGGGGGGGGGTAATTTTGAAAATTGAGGTATTTGTAAGTTACGAAAGGGTGACCAGATCTTAATGAAATTTGATATTTAGAAGGATCTTGTGCTTTAAAGTTATAATTTCAAATTCTGACCAGATCCTGTGACATTCGGGGGAGGTGGAGGGGGAAACCGGAATTCTTGGAAAACATGAAAATTGGGGTATTTATATCTTACGAAAAGATGATCGGATCGTAATGAAATTTGATTTTTAGAAGGAATTCATGTCTCAGAGCTCTTATTTCAAATCCCTACCAGATCTTTTGACATTGGGGGGACTTGGAGGGGGAAATATTGGAAAAACACTTGGAGTGGAGGAATCGGGATTGAGCTTGGTGGATAGAATAAACAAATGTCCGTGATACGTGATTGACAGAATCGTACTGGATTTGCTCTCTTTGGGGGAGTTGGGGGGAGGGGTTCAGTGATTTGGCGAGTTCGGTGCTTCTAGACGTGCTAGGGCGATGAAAATTGGCAGGCGTGTCAGGGAGCTGCACAATTTTACTTGATAAAGTCGTTTTCCCAGATTCGACCATCTGGGGGGCAAAAGGGAGAGGAAAGATTAGAAAAAACTAGGTATTTATAACTTACGAGTGGGTGATCGGATCTTAATGAATTTTGATATTTAGAAGGACTTTGTGACTCAGAGCTCTTATTTTAAATGTTGACCGGCATTAGGCCTCTTATTTTCCTTTTTAAATCAATCTATTGATTCATAGAATTTTGTTAGAGCTCATACCGTATGATCTCTTGGCTCTTAGCTCTTCTCGCCTCGTCACAAGTGTCATATGAGCTCTTAGCTCTTGTTGTTGATGGGAGTTTGAAACCTTCACAGTAAAGGTTGTTGTCATGTTGAATCAATGGTGTTATTTTTGTTGGATTTCTTTTTTTCTTTTGAGGCCCCCCTTTTGAAAGTCAGACTCAATTCTTTTGATGGGTAACAATCAAAATTTTGACATAATTATTTTGTTCAACATAGTTGAAAGATCTGGAAATTATGTGTGAGGAAGACACCTCTCCCCCTCAACAGTCCTAAGGGCAAGGGTTGTAACTTATGCCCAGGAGCATATAAGGTTTATATAGAAAGGGTGATTGTACAAATTTCAGAGAGGGCTCATTGAATTGGTAATCAGAAGTTCTAGTGCCTTTTTAAGATTGAGAGTGATTGGAGGGTGCATACCCCGCCCCACATGCACACACTTTATATTTTCACTAAATGTAACTTAGAAATTTTTAGATGACCAGTTGTTGCTTCAGAAACTTCAAAAAGGCTTTCAAAAACTGTCATCCTATTGACAGTTTGATCTATTATTTTATTTTGTTATTGTTCCGTTTTCTTAAGTGCCTTGTTCGTTTGTCTTTGGATTTCATCAGTCATTATGTTTCTTTCTTTGGCCAAAAATGTACTATCCAAAAACTTGTGGATTCTCAATAAACCGAAACGCAGTCAATAAATTATAATTTGTACATACCCCACATGTAACTCCTAAATATGTTATCTAGTCTTTTCCTTAGTCGAATTAGTGTCTGAACAAATCCTGGTATTATATGAGATTTTCACACGATTATGAGATTGATAATGATGGATGATATGACTTGACGCCCTTTATCTCTGAAGTCACTTAAGCCTCTAGGCTTTTTTGTTTATGTTTTTTTAGATATGAATTACTGGAGCTTTTTCTAAGCTTGCAAGATGGGCTAATAACTTCACCAAAGTAGCCTTTGATAACGAACCCTTACGCTCATAATCCATATGTCACTGTTGCGGTAGTAAAACCAACCTAATAAAGAACAATCTTTGGGCCATAGAAACCGAAAATTTTTAACAAAAATTTGTTCTTTAAAAATGCTCAACTAAAAGAAATCCAGGAGTGGTAACTTTAATTCACTTTTAACTCGACTGTAATGTGTAGTTTCGAAATTTTGAAAAAGAAAAAAAAACCTGAAATCTCTGGAAAATGGCCTCAGATCTAGAAATTACCATTGGAATTGCCATGTTCAAAAACTTTTCATTGGATGTTTATAGCCTTTCTTCTCCAGATTCAGAAAATTGAACACACTATTGTGTATCATTTTTTTTTCTCTGTGTCCTTAGGGAATCATAGGATTAGTTTCCAGAACGTGTAGAGCTATGAGGCTGGGTAAACTTTATTTACTAAGGTATTTTTAAGGGGATTCTATGGTATAAATATGAGTTCGATTAATTGGTTAGAATGGTTCCAGATGCAGTGGATAGACATTTCCATCAAATTTGTCTAATGTCCATCATGTTATAAATTTATTGCTATGCTTACGCAATGCCTTATTTCACAATGGTATATTGCTCTGGACCTAGATTACGAAATGTGGGGTTTCGAGTTCAAGTCTTACGCTCTTGCTTTTTTCTGCGAATAGTGTCAAAGTAGGATTTATACTCTCCTCATCATCAATCAAGACCACGACTGTGAAACAAGAATATGGTTTCAAATTCATGCCAATCAGAAAACAAGTAGAAAGCAATTTTACTGACGATATGTTTTAAAACAACCTAGGGTAAATTAAAGTCCAACTCCAAGGCAAATGGCAAGAGCTGCTGATGATTAAAGCCCTTCGTATTACCAGCCGGAACGTCTTCCCGCTTCCTATACAGTGGAATAGTTGAAAAAAGAAGGAAAAAAAATGCTTTGGTTGGTTTAGTTTATTACAATAGTACTATTTAATATTTATCAGACGGAAACTTATAAGTTCATAATTTAAGGATCTTGCAACAGCTTTATCATGAAGTAGGTTTTCCATTGATTTCTTGGTGCAAGATAGGTCTATCTTGGTTCAAGATAGGTCTTGAATTGTTCGCGAGAGGTCGTGGGTCCAACTTTTATATTCTAATGTTCTTATTTTGTGCATGGTGCCAAAGATGAAAATTGGTAGGAAATTCATTTTTTTATTTCTCTTTAGCCTGTAAATTACAAAAAAATTTATGATTTCTTTCAAGAAAACTGGGGCCAAAACCAAAGTCTAATTACCTCGATTCAGAACTGGTAGCTGTTCTTAAAGTAAACTTAAAAATGATTCGTAATTATTGTAATCTCGTACTCTCTGCTTTTGTTCTAACCTTCTCTCCGCACAAAAGAGGCTATTTGCTAACATGCACATTTAATCTGTTGGAAATTAAAACAGGCACATATTTAACAAGAAAAGAACTACGTTTTTGAGTGAAAGTTAAGAGCGAAGTTGAAAGTCGAAACGAACAAAAATGATCACGATTGAATTCCTGCGATATACTACTCTTTAGAATTAACTATACGCATTTTACTGAAACATGAAACAGAAAAGTGCAAAGATAAATCTCTTTATCAACTAAGGTTTCTGAATCACACTGTTATTCTTAGTTTTCTTTTTCAGTAAATGGCCAATAATTAATTTTGAATAGTAGCATGTCGTATGGGTTGAATGGAGATCATTTTTGTTCGTTTTAAACTTCTACTTGTAACTTTTTGGCTTGTTACTTTTATTCAAAAAGGGCAGTTTTTTCGTGGTAGTCAAACAGTTCGTGGTAAAGAACTGTAGTAAGAAGCGACCCAGCTCAATAGTAAACAAAACTCTAAAAAATGGGAGTTTTGATACTAAAAGATACATCAAAAGAATCGGCTTTTTATCCTGATTTTAAATATACAAGTTTCATTAAATTTAGTTTTCGTCATCAAAAGTTATTAGCCTGAGAAAATTTGTCTTATTTTTGAAAATAGGGGGACCCCCCCCCCTAAAACCTATTTTGGAAAATAGGGGGAAAGTCATAGAATCTTAACGAAAATCACACCATCGCATTCAACGCATCAGAATGCATAATTCAACGCAACGCATTCACGCATAATTCTGACAAATTAGAAAAATGAGGTATTTTTGTATTAAATCCCAACCGGACCTGGTGAAGGGGAAGTTGGGGGTGGGGCGGAACCTAAAATCTTGGAAAATGCCTAGAGCGGTGGGATCGGGATGAAACTTGGTGGGAAAAATAAGCAAGTCCTAGATAGGAGATCGACATAACTGGAACGGATCTGCTCTCTTTTGGGGGGGGGGTTTCTGTTTCCCCCTCCAACTCCCCCCAATGTCAACAGATCTGGTAGGGATTTGAAACAAGAGCTCTGAGACCTGAGTTCCTTCTAAATATCAAATTTCATTAAGATCCGGTCACCCGTTCTTAAGTTACAAATGCCTCATTTTTTCTAATTTTTCCGAATTGGTCCAAATATAAAATAGCCTAGGCTATTTTAACAATGGATTTTTAACCAAGAACTTTTATTGTGTGTTATTGTTTATTATTTTCTTTGCTGAAGACAACCCTTAGTTATAGGGCCGAAACATTCAAATAGATTTTGTTCGTTCACTGTCTTGGGAAAAAGTCTTCATTATTCTCTCTTCTGTATTTATGGCACTTGGTATTAACCAAGTGACATATAGCAATCGCCAATTCTGTCGGTCTGTCTATCGGTCCCGGTTTTGCTACTTTAGGCACTTCCAGGTAAGCTAGGACAATGAAATTTGGCAAGCGTATCAGGGACCGGACCAGATTAAATTAGAAATAGTCGTTTTCCCGATTTGACCATCTGGGGGGGGGTCTCGGTTAATTCGCAAAAAATAGAAAAAATGAAGTATTTTTAACTTATGAGCGGGTGATTGGATCTTAATGAAATTTGATGTTTGGAATGATATTGTGTCTCAGAACTCTTATTTTAAATCCCGACCGGATCTGATGACATTGGGGGGAGTTGGAGGAGGAAAACCTAAAGTCCCGGTTTTGCTACTTTAGGCACTTCCAGGTAAGCTAGGACGATGAAATTTGGCAAGCGCATCAGGGACCGGACCAGATTAAATTAGAAATAGTCGTTTTCCCGATTTGACCATCTGGGGGGGAGTGGGGGCCGGTTAATTCGGAAAAAATAGAAAAAATGAAGTATTTTTAACTTATGAGCGTGTGATTGGATCTTAATGAAATTTGATGTTTGGAATTATATTGTGTCTCAGAGCTCTTATTTTAAATCCCGACCGAGTCTGATGACATTGGGGGGAGTTGGAGGGAGGAAACCTAAAATCTTGGAAAACACTTAAAGTGGAGGGATCGGGATGAAACTTGATGGGAAAAATAAGCGCAAGTCCCAGATACATGATTGACATAATCGGAACTGATTCGCTCTCTTTGGGGTAGTGGGGGGGGGGGAGTAATTCTTAAAAATTAGAAAAATGAGGTATTTTCAACTTACGAACGGGTGATCGGATCCCAATGAAATTTGATGTTTAGAAGGATATCGTGTCTTAGAGCTCTTATTTTAAATCCTGACCGGATCTGGTGATGGGGGCTGGGAGTTGGGAGGGGGAAACCTAAAACTTGGAAAACACTTAGAAATACTGTTTTTAAGGTAAAAAGCAAGTTGAAAACGTTTAGTTATCACTAATAAATTAATTATCGCTGCATTCCAAATATTGCTTCAGCTAATGATTTATCAAGTCTTAAAACTATTAGAGTAAGACAGATTTAGAGCAATTAGAGTAAGCTATTTTAGCATATCAATAGCACTACAAACTTAAAAGATAAGAATCGCTAGGACGAAATAGGAAAATATACTTTTATATCCTAGAAGGTATACCAAAGATAGGTAAAACGTTAAAGAATACGGTATTAGACTTTACAGTCATCACCGGTGGTGCTGATCTCCGTTTCTTGGTCCTTCTGCCAGGAAGTGCAATAGGGGGGGGCTGGGGGCCAACCATCCTGTGCTTTTGCACACCCTTCCTGTTTACCTTCCCCAGATTTCTCCTGGTACCCATTTAGAACTGGTTGGACTCTGGCTGAGCTTAGAGTGTCACGCCACTGACCCCCGTCCCAAACTAAATAATTGGGTACACTAGGATTCGAACCCTTGCCCTCTCAGACAAAGGATCCTGAATCTGGCACACCAACCCACTCGGCCAGGTTGGCTCCAAATCCCAAAGATAGAGAGGGTAAAAAAAACTTTTTTTTTATTTCCAAATGCATGAAAAGGTACAATAAAGAAATCTGCCCCCTCCCCCCAAAAAAAATCATTGACATTTTTAAGGGCTAAAAGAAAAGTGTTGGGCAGTCGTGGCATGTTCTGTAACCATTCAAGGACGATTTTCCATGGCATGATCGCTCCGAAGTTTCATTTTTAGTTTAAAAATGAATTTCAATTTGATTTGATAAAATGAATCGTAATCGTTTTCTTTTATGTTCTCTATTTGATATTTTACTTATATTTTTAATGTTATTTTAAGTTTTCTCTGTGAAATTCTGTTAGTTGGACATTCGAATTCTGGTCTAATTAACATGACGAATATTAACGTAAGCCAAGATGCCAACACTTACACTTAATAAAAACCTGTGATACGGAGACCACTAGTTAAACAAAGAAAGTATTTATTGGTAAATAGGGAGTAATTTTAGAATTGATTTTATATTTAAATGACAAAATTTTGTTCCAACAAACTGGTATTTAGTCTTACTGATATGATATCTAAGAAAACGCACGTTCTATTTTGATATTGATTTATTACAATAAAATTCTGAAAGAACTTCTAAATTGTAGTTACATGCTGAAGGGGAGGAGGGCGAAGTCAAATAGTGGAAGCACAGTATTTTTTTTTTTTTTTGTGCAAAGTATATTTTGTAGGACAAACAAGAAGAGAGGTGGTGGAAGCAGCTTATTAAATGTGGTTAAATGCAGACGCAAACGCATGTTCTATTTTGAGATTGATTTATAACAGTAAATTTCTGAAAAACTTCTAAATTGAAGTTGCATGCTGTAGTTAGTCACCATTTTTTTTTTCAATATAGGTTTGCAAACACCAAAAACAAGAAGAACAAAAGGGAATTTCTCAAGACATTCTAATTTGTCTCCCACTGTCTTGAGAAAGTCCCTATTGCTCGTCTTGTTTTTGGTGTTTGTGATGGAAAGGCAGTTTGGTCTTCGTCTCTATTTATTTTTTTTTTCTTTAATGTGGTCACCGGTTCCTGAGACAAGTGAGAGTTTCTAGAGTCATGTCAAGTTGTTCTAGTGCTGCTCGTCTTTGTGAAATTACATATTCAATAAAAAAATATTATTAAAATAATCAAAATAGTTAATCTTGGTGTATAGACTTCCAACAACAAAAATTGTTGTATTTTCTATTAACATATTTTAAATCCACAGGTCTGGTGCGTCAAGGTCAAACAATTGTTCCAAAATTTTAAACTATTTGTCAGATAAGATGTTTGTATTATTACAATTAGACTCAAAAAAGTTAATAATAATCACTAAGTGTTAATAAAGTTTTCATTTCTAGCTTTGATTCATGAAATTTTTCACTCGTGTTACAGGGACTACTAACTGAGTTAATTCTAAAGGAATTTGATTTTTGTTTTAAGTATTATCAGGCACGTACGTAGATTTTTTTGCGTTTATTCAGTATAAGTATTGGGAATTTTAAATTATTTGTCAGATGAGATGTTCGTATTATTACAATAAGAATCAAAGTAATTAACAATAATCACTAAATGTTATTATGTTTTCATCTCCAGCTTTGGTTCGTGAAATTCCTCACTCGTATTTGAATGTTTACCACTAATTGGGTCAAGTTCATTCTAAAAGACTTTAATTTTTGTTTTAAGTATTATCATATTTTTTTTGGGGGGGGGGAGGTCAATGATAAAACAAACTATTTGATTATGTGAATAAGAAATCTAGGGCATAGTTGTTTTTTTTTTTGGGGGGGGTGCCCCCCCCCGTCTCTCTCGCACACATCACTGAGTCTAATAATAGGAGAAAGTATCTCTAGTCAAATAGATGGATTCTAGTTCCTTAATTGAGCTAAATGTGAATTTATGAATGACATATATATAATAATAACGGGGCAACAGAATATGCAAACGGTTGAAGAGAGATGAAATTGAAAGGAGAATCAAAAAGCTGAAAAATAGAACAAGTGGACAAACAATAAGGGAGAACTGATGGAACAAAAGAAAAAAAAAATCTATAAGTAGCTTCGTTACAACTTTTAGTACTTTCTAGTGAGAATGTATAGTGTTGAAAATGACCCCCCTCTTGCGAACATCCCTGAGTCTATTAACAGGACATATCTTCTTTCTAGTGAATTCTAGTTCCTTAGTGGGAATAAATATGAATGTATGAATTGTAGATATTTAATAATAATACAAAGGGACAAATAATTAGAAGAGATGGAACAATAGAAAGAAAAATTGCTATAAGTAGTGTTGTCACAAATTTGTTTTTTTCAAGTTAGGATATATAGTGGCCAATGCATATATTTATTTTTTGGGTCCAGCATATCTTGTCAGACCAGTGGGACGTTATTCTGGAGTGCAAAGTATGCAGAAACCAGTTCCGAGGTATGGCAAATTTCACATGTCATCAACCTTATTGTAAAATATATTATCCCGAACCATCTCAGAGACTTTCTGATGAGGCCACTTCCTCAACAAGCGTACCAACTGCTAGTGTAAAAAACAAAAAAATAAGGATTGTTGAAAAACCTTTAGAAAAGCGAGATGTTCCAGTCGAAGGTCAAACCAGTCGAAGGTCATTAGTTTTCAAACCAGCCATCAATTATACAGAAAGTATTCAGGAAGTATTTAAAAATATTCAGAAAGATCTTGCCAATGGGAATTCAATGCGGCTGGTTAATAGTGTCAAATTAGTTTTTCAAAGCTTTAATGGTGCCAATATAAATGAAGATGTGGAAATTTCTGGAAGAAAACCTAAGTGCACGAAATGTGAGTTCTTTTTCTTGCTTTGTCGCCTTTTTTTATTTTTATATAATTATTTTTTAGTACTGTGTAATCATGCTTTTTGTAGTTTTTATGGCACTTGGTATTAACCAAGTGACATATAGCAGTCGCCAATTCTGTCGGTCTGTCGGTCTGTCTGTCGGTCTGTCTGTCGGTCTGTCTGTCGGTCTGTCTGTCGGTCCCGGTTTTGCTACTTTAGGCACTTCCAGGTAAGCTAGGACGATGAAATTTGGCAAGCGTATCAGGGACCGGACCAGATTAAATTAGAAATAGTCGTTTTCCCGATTTGACCATCTGGGGGGGAGTGGGGGCCCGGTTAATTCGCAAAAAATAGAAAAAATGAAGTATTTTTAACTTATCAGCGGGTATTTGGATCTTAATGAAATTTGATGTTTGGAATGATATTGTGTCTTAGAGCTCTTATTTTTAATCCCGACCGGATCTGATGACATTGGGGGGAGTTGGAGGGGGAAAACCTAAAGTCCCGGTTTTGCTACTTTAGGCACTTCCAGGTAAGCTAGGACGATGAAATTTGGCAAGCGTATCAGGGACCGGACCAGATTAAATTAGAAATAGTCGTTTTCCCGATTTGACCATCTGGGGGGGGGGAGAAGGGGCCGGTTAATTCGGAAAAATAGAAAAAATGAAGTATTTTTAACTTATGAGCGGGTGATTGGATCTTAATGAAATTTGATGTTTGGAATGATATTGTGTCTCAGAGCTCTTATTTTAAATCCCGACTGGGTCTGATGACATTGGGGGGAGTTGGAGGGGGGAAACCTAAAATCTTGGAAAACACTTAGAGTAGAGGGATCGGGATGAAACTTGATGGGAAAAATAAGCGCAAGTCCCAGATACATGATTGACATAATCGGAACTTATTTGCTCTCTTTGGGGTAGTTGGGAGGGGGGGAGTAAGTCTTAAAAATTAGAAAAATGAGGTATTTTCAACTTACGAACGGGTGATCGGATCTCAATGAAATTTGATGTTTAGAAGGATATCGTGTCTTAGAGCTCTTATTTTAAATCCCGACCGGATCTGGTGATGGGGGCGGGGAGTTGGGAGGGGGAAACCTAAAACTTGGAAAACACTTAGAGTGGAGGGATCGGGATGAAACATGGTGGGAAAAATAAACACAAGTCCTAGATAGATGATTGACATAAACGGAACGGATCCGCTCTCTTTTGGGTAGTTGGGGGGGGGGGGGTTAATTCTGAAAAATTAGAAAAAATGAGGTATTTTTAACTTACGAATGGGTGATTGGATCTCCATGAAATTTGATTTTTAGAAGGATATCGTGGCTCAAAGCTCTTATTTTAAATCCTGACCGGATCTGGTGACATTGGGGGAAGTTTGGGGTGGGGAGACCTAAAATGATGGGAAACCCTTAGATTGGAAGGATTGGGATGAAACTTGGTTGGAAAAATAAGCAAAAGTCTTGCATACGTAATTTACATAATTGGAACGGATCCGCTCAATTGCGGGGGGGGGGGGGGTAATTCTGAAAAATAAGAAAAATAACGTATTTTTAACTTACGAAGGAGTGATCGGATCTTCATGAAACTTCATATTTAGAAGGACCTCGTAACTCTGATATCTTATTTTAAATCTCAACCGGATCAAACGTAATTGGGGGGGGGACAGTTGGGGGGACCGGAAATCTTAGAAAATACTTAAAGCGGTGAGATCAGGATGAAACTGGATGGGAAGAATAGAAACCTGTCTAAGATACGTGACTGACATAACTGGACCGGATCTGCTCTCTTTGGTGGAATTGGGAGGGGGGAGGTAATTTTGAAAATTGAGGTATTTGTAACTTACGAAAGGGTGACCAGATCTTAATGAAATTTGATATTTAGAAGGATCTTGTGCTATAAAGTTTAACTTTAGGTTCTGACCTTCTCACAAGTGCCAAATGAGCTCTTGGCTCTTCCGACCTCGTCCAAATGAGCTCTTGGCTCTTCCGACCTCGTACCATATGAGCTCTCGGCTCTTCCGACCTCGTCACAAGTGCCATATGAGCTCTTAGCTCTTGTTATGTAATGATTTTGTATAGTATTTTTTATAATTGTCATGTAATTATTCTTTTTTAATTCCTTATATGATATTAATAGTTCTTTATAATAGTTTTCATAATTCTTGTTTAACAATTGACTTCTTTATAATTCTTTGCAACTCTTAACATTAGTTTTCTATAAATCTTTTTTAATAATTCTATATTTCTAGGACAAAACAAGTACACCAAATGTGACTTCTTTTTGCTGCTTTGGCTCTGTTTTTTATATTTCTAATCACTATCTTTATTAGTGAGCAATAATTGTGCATTTATTTATTTTTTCTCGAAAAAACCTCAGTATTTCTCCGGGAAAATTGTTATCCTGGAAATTTCTGGCCTAAAAAAAACGATCTGTATAGGTCAGAAGTTTGAAAAAAGTCATTAAGAGCCTCAATTGTGGAAAAAATAATATTTATTTAAGTGACGTCATATTTATGAATACATTCAAAACGCATATTTACGTCATATTTGCCTCAGTAGTGGTTGTATCGTTTTAAGTGTCTATGATGAAGGCAAAATTAAAGAAGAAATAAATGATTGACAAGAAAAATCATATGATTCATGTCATATTTATGAGTAAACTACATTCTGAGAGAATAAATTATATTACCCCCCAATGGAGTGAACGTTTCCCTTTTATATCTATGATGCATACGCCATTTCAAAAGGAACATAGCTAAGTATAAAATGCCAAGTGTAATTAGTCTATTTACAAAAGGCGTTTTAAGTAGTTTCATAATGCCTAGAGTAAGTAGACCTAGTAAAGAGAGTAATTATAATGTCTAGAGGACAAATGAAGAACCTAGGACATCAAACATGACAAGACCAATCTGATCTTTCATACAGTTTTGCAATTACTAGTTTTTGCTGTTTACGTATTTTAATGTCTTTTCATACTACAAGCGGTTCAAAGATATTTCATTATTAAAGCTAGTCCAATTTCTAACAACGATATGTACAAAGCTTCAACTTTTGGTTCTTTTTTTTAAGGTTTTTATGCCACTTGGTATTAACCAAGTGACATATAAAAATCGCAAATTCTGTCAGTTGGTCTGTCGGGGATTTGCTAGTTAGGCACTTCCAAATAAGCTAGGCGAATGAAATTTGGCAGGCGTATCAGGGGCCGGACCAGCTTAAATTATAAGTAGTTGTTTCCCCAATTTGATCATCTGGGAGGGAGTGGGGGCCGGTTATTTTGGATAAAATAGAAAAAATGAAGTATTTTCAACTTACGAGCGGGTGATCAGATCTTAATGGAATATTATGTTTGGAAGAATATCATGTCTCAGAGCTCATTTTTAAAATCCTGACAGGATCTGATGAGATTAAGGGGAGTTGGGGGGGGGGGCGCTAAAATCTTGGAAAACCCCTAGAGTGGACGGATCAGGATGAAACTTGGCAGAAAAATAAGCTGAAGTCCTAGATACGTGATTGAAATAACTGGAACGGACCTGCTCTCTTTGGGGGAGTTTGGGGGGGGGTGGGGGGTTAATCCTGAAAAATCACAAAAATGAGGTAGGCTATTTTTAACTTACGAAGAAGTTATCGGATCTTATGAAATTAGATTTTTTGTAGGATATTATGTCTCAGAGATATTTTTTTAAATCCCGACCTGATCCGGTGACATTGGGGGGAGTTGAGGTGGTGGGGGACCTAAAATCTTGGAAAATGCTTAGAGTGAAGGGATCAGGATGAAACTTGGTGGGAAAAATAAGTACAAGTCCTAGCTACGTGATTGACATAACTGGAACGGATCCGCTCTTTTTGGGGGAGTTGGGGGGGGGGGTTAATTCTGAAAAATTAGGTATTTTTAACTTAAGAAGGAGTGATCGGATCTTAATAAAATTTCATATTCAGAAGGACCTTGTAACTTGGATATATTATTTTAAATCCCGACCGGATCCAGTGTCATTGGGGCAAGGGGGTACCGGAAATTTTGGAAAATGCTTAAAGTGGAGAGATCAGGATGAAACTTGGTGGAAAGAATAAGCACACAAGTCCAAGATAGGTGACTGACATGACCGGACCGGATCCGCTCTCTTTGGTGGAGTTGGGGGGGGGGAGTGATTTGGGAAAATTAGAAAAAATGAAGTATTTGTAACTTACGAACGGTTGATCAGATCTTAATATAATTTGATATCTAGAAGGATTTTGTGCTTTAAAACTCAATTAAATCCCGACCAGATCCGGTGACATTGAAGGGAGTTGGAGGAGGAAGCTTGGAATTCTTGAAAAACGTGAAATCGAGCTATCTTACGAATGTGTGATCGGATCTCAATGAAACTTGATATAGAAGAATCCTATGTCTCAGATGCTCCGTTTTCAATTCGAATCGGATCTGGGGACATAGAGGGTTGGAGGGGGGAAACAGAAACAGGAAACTGGAAATATTGGAAAACGCTTAGAGTGGAGATATCGGTATGAAACTTGATGGGAAGAATAAGCACAAGTTATAGATACGAGATTGGAAAAACAGTTTCTCCCCTAAACGGAAAAACATATTGTCTATTGTCTGCAAATGATTGACTTTTCTTTTCTTTTCTAGATAATGAAGTAGCTGGGCAGTAAATTTCGGAACTCTCTGTATAAGCCTGTTCTCTGTTGCATTCGTCTTTTTGTGTATAGACGCTTATTTTTACATAAAAAGACAGTGCAGCAGAACTGGTTTCTTATAATTTTTAAGTTTAAATAAAAAAAAACAAGGGTTCTAAACCTCAAGTTAAATAGAATCTCAGTAAAATTCGCGTTTATTTTTTTTGCTCCCCTTTTTATATTTTACTAAAAAAAATAGAACCCTAAAAATTTTTTTAATCAATTTTGCTTCAATTTTTGCTCATCCTTAACCTAACGAATTTACTGCTCATTGAAGCTGTGCAATTATGTGGCCTCTGCTCCTGCCAAAGAACCTCTTCCTGACTCAACATACACCAACATTTTTTATTTTATATTTTAATATAAATTTAATCAATAAAATATTGTTTCTTTGTATTCTTGCAAACTGCTTGTTGTTCTTAGAGCTAGGGATAGTTCATAGTGTTCCAACAGAAATTGTTGGAACACTAATAAGGTAAAATACTATAAAAAAAAATATCGTACAGAAATGTAGGTTTCTGAATCTTTATTTGAAGAAAAAGTTGTATTGGAAATCTAATAGCCCCATCCCCCTTTTCCCCCTGATAATTGATCGAGGGATGTACCTTTTAAGATATTACAATCATTCTCAAAGGGTTAATAGGTAATATGGAAAAGAGGATAGTGACAGATATCCGAAGCACTTTTAATACTTCTTTTCCTTAATAGCAGACTCACTTTTAAGATTAATAATGTTTTTAGTAATGTAGTAATACTTTAGTTTCTTTGCATATTACCTTGACATTTCTGTTCGGACAGAGTCTTTTTTGGTTAACCAACCTTTTATTGTTTGAATTACTTAGTTCAGGAATACCAAGTGATATTAGATATGATGTAGCCATCCAAATGTCTGTCAACGACAAGAAATAAAAAGAACGAAAATGAAAATGATAAGAAAAGATAAAAAGAACTATAAAAAAATAATGGACATGACGTTTATAGTGTTTTTTCAGGGTTTGGTAAATGGAAAAAATATTTTTTAAATCCTTGCAAATAATCCACTCCCTCGTTCCCAAGATAATTTCTGCCAAAATTCAAAAAGAGATGTCAATTTGTGACGTAAGCACGATATCCACTCTTGAATTTGTCAATTTTAGCGAAAACCACTTTTGCGTCCTATAAGTTGTTTATTTATTAAAATAATTTGATACATATTACGTGATCAAATTTAAATTAACTAATAATAAAAATGGCCACCGGGCCTGACAAAGAACATAAGAATTATCAAAGCTTTTTTATGAAGTTACGAGAAATGGAGTATTTATTGATATTTTTATATCCCTTTGCATACGGATGCAAGCATCAGGTTCTTTCTTCCAATTTTTAGGATAGCAATTTGTATTCTGTCTTCAGCCTGTTTCTATTGCATTCGGCTAAATTTTCAGCTACTTATTTTACAAAATGATGCAGGGTGCGTTTGTTTACTTGTCCGATTACTAATCTGATTAATCCAAGCGTTTTTTGAGACACATTTGACGTCAGAGGTTAGTCGGATTATCCCCACAAACGCTCAGGATTACTTGTCCGTGGGCTGGCACTTTATAACCCCCAAATAAAAAGATTATTTGAGGATTGTGACGTCAATGCTATATATTTTTTTAAATGGATAAACATGTGAAATCGTTAAGTCTAGAGAAAAGACAAGGAAACTGTAAATAATAGAAATAATCTTAGCTTTTCAGTGACCTGTAAGTAATATTATGCATATTCCTTAGTATCTAAAGGGTTTTTGGTGTTCTAGGCCTGTCTTGCATAGGCTAAGCTTCATAAGGAGTCAGAAGAAAAGTTTTTTTGTTATTAAAAAGGTTGATTCTTAGGGAGGCAGCTATCACATTGGTGAGTTAGTCAAGTGTTATTATATCAAACAGGCCTAGTTTCTAAACCATCCTATAATTATTAGTTGGAAAAAATTTAGAATGATTAGGCCAATACCTATAGCCTTTTATATAGTCTATATTTGTTGAGATTGCTATTTAAACTGGATTTTTAAGATACAGTAGGGGTAAAATTTTACTTTAGCTACTTTTGGCTATCTTTGAAAGAGGTTAGGCTAGGAAAATGAAACTTTCAGGGATGTGTCTACAGGCTAAAGTATGTCCCAGGAAGGTATTTTGAAGTACCTACTTCTACTTCTTTTCCCTCTAAAGGGTCCTGAAATTTTTGGGTGCCTTATTTTTTGGTTATCAGTTTCTTTTTCTCTGGCCTTAGTTCTTAATTATTCTGGCCTTAGACAACTCCTGTTGATTGAGCAGAACTTTAAGCCATAACACTGTTTTTTTTCTAATTCTAGAAATAATCTTTTATGCCACCTCATTATAGGTTAAATATATGGCTTATATTATTTATTCTCCATGAATTTTTGTTTTATTTGATTTCATTGATGTCAGTTGCTTTCTGTTAAAAATACATTTATTTTTTTACATCAAGCTTCTTCTATCATGAAAAAATTTGAACTGTTTTTCTTTTAACATGTTGTATAAAATGTAAAGGAATACCTGGCCCTTCATTTCACAGATTCAACTAAAAGTATTTGAGGCATCTTACATCAAAATTCATTTGACACATTTTAATGATTTTTTTTAGATGACATAGGACACCATTAAAGTTTTGCATTTGCTTTTTTAAAAATTGTCTTAAAAAGTGCCAAGTTTAGAGAGTTATGTTAATATTTTTCTTGCTAATGAGTATAATTGTTTTTAAAATTCCTTCTGTTTAAAGCATTTTAGAGAGATTCTGAGCCAACCATGGGTATATTGTTGTTACAAATGATTTTTCTCAAATGGGCTTGTGGAAAACAAGTAGAACATATAATTTCTCTTTTTTTATTATTTCAAAACCAGAATATCACAAAACTAAGCATTAATATTGCTGATTGTACCTTAAGTAAATACAATCCCTGATGGAGTTTTGTTGATACCTGTTTAAAAATTTATTTGTCTTAATGAAATACATATTGTTTGTGGGACAGCAATGAGCAACTATGACTTGAGTTATTTTTTTTTTTTTTTCAATATTTTCTTTTTTCCAAATAATTTTTGTTCTCTGGTGACATTTGTGTTCCTTCCTAAGTGGCTGGCACTCTAGGTTGAGAATCTTTTATCCAAAGGGCACAGGTTTAATTTCTGGCATTAGCAGTTTATTTGGTTTGGGACAAAGGTCAGTGATTTAACTCTGTAAGTTCAGCCAGAATTGGCCCAAACTTAACAGGTTACCTAGAGAAATCTGGGGTCAGTAAGCAGGAAGGACATGCAAAAGCATAGGATGACTGGCCCCTAGCTTCCTATTGCACTTCCTGTCTAAAGGATTACCTGGTCCTTTACTAGGCTTCTGACTTAGCCATAGGAGCTTTCTTTTAAACCCATTAAATATAAGTACAAAGGAAGAAATGCCAGCAAGGTGGTCCTTCCCTTTCAATTAATTTTTGATGTACAGACAACAGTATAGGTCATAAGAATTGGCTGGTGAATGTTTTGCAAGGTTTAAAAATTTAGGGCAATTGCTCAGGTTGGCAACTGAGCACAAAAGTAAAATTTTGTGAATGGTTTTTCTTTGTGAATGTTATATTTATGTCATGTCCAGAATTTTAAAGTTAATCTTCATTGTTTTTTTTTAATTTCCATGGCCCTAGGACTTTAGTGTATTAAAACCTACCTATGTCCATCCATTTTCTTTTAAACAGAGAGGAGTTCTATGTTTCCTAGCTTCAATAAATTTATATGCAATTTTGAGACCAGGGTTACAAAGTAGGTCAAAACTTGCAAGTGGAACTATGATATGACTAATTAATTTGTAAGAAATGTATATCAATTTAAAGATTAAAAACATATGTAGAAAACAAACAAGACAAATAAATAAAAGTATCCCTTTACAACCATTTAATTAAGTGTAACAAATGTAGATTATCCCTAAGATTGAAATGAACAAAGCTTCAATTATGAATCTGTTTTCTTTAAACAGACTGAAGGGACAAACCTCCAAGCTATGACAAATTCAATCTCACTTTTGATCTCTTTCCTTTTCAATAGGAACTTTCTTTGGATTTTTTTTCAACCAAGTAAAAACAGTAGGGACATGATCAGGTATAAGTGACCTTCCACTAAGCCTACATACCCAGGGGAAAATTGTGCAGCTATACTAATAATTGGTAATTTTTTTGTTGTTCATATGTTTGATTTACAAATAAAGTGAACATACTCCTTGATGCCCTTTTTTATTTTTTACGAACATAATAAGTGCTTCAAGAACAAGTTTTTGAGCTCTTGAAAATGACCAAAGTATACTCAAATAGTTTTTGGGTATAAGAAAGCTTAAAACATTGATCTCAAACTTACTGTTTCATTATTAATCCATTTTTTACATGTTGTATAATCTATGAGCACTGATTTTCCACAATTAAGTTGGATTAATAAATTTTACAATATTATGCTGTATTTCTTCTTCTTTGATGCCAAATTTTCAATTAAGGTACGTGTTTTTGGTCATTTTTGACAAAATAATGTATGTTTTTCACTGCCAAAATTTGTTAGGTTAAGTAAGGTCAAAAAGTGCTTAAACTTGAACTAGCAAAATAAGCAATTATTATATTTGTAAAGAACATACAAAAAGGCATCAAGTGGTATATTCACTTTATTTGTAAATCAAAATATGAACAACAATAAATTCACCTCTAACATGCCTAATTTGCAAACATATAGCCCAAATTATATATTTCCAATGTTTTCTGCCACCTGTTACTTGTTTTTCCAGTTCTTGTTTTGCCACAGTTGCCTCAATTAACAGGTACAAGGGTTGAGGGATAGATTGGCAGAATCAATAGAAAATATGTAATTTCAGCTATAGATTTCCATATTAGGAGGGTTGGGGCTAAAGTAGAGCAGGGCTGCATGTAGAAAGCTATAATTATTATGTAAATTACAAAGAATCATCTTTTTTAAACAGGTTTTCTTCTATAGGTCTACAGGTCCTTCTCTTGGCTTATACCACATCAAGCATTATATAACCAAAGAAGAATAAGTAGCAAAAAGCTATATATACATAAGCACATGTTATTTAACAATGACTTCTCTAGTGCTTAACTATGACCCCTTAGTAATATTAACAAGAAACAAGGGTAAAACTGGTGCAAACAGTATTACTGGCTTTCATATAAAGTGAATATACCACTTGATGCCTTCTTATATGCTCTTTACAAATATAATAATTTCTTCTACTGCAAATTCAGATTTAAGCACTTTTTCACCTCTTGACCTCTTAAAAATGACCTATAAATGGAGTCATTACAAATCTGTAATAGTTTAGAAACAAATTTGGGCTATATATTTGCACATCAGGGGGGTGGGGGTAAAGCATAGCATATATTATATACGTAAACTAACCATTGCTGTTTTTTTTTTAATGTGTTTGTGCACATCAAATTTTAATGAAAAGAGAAATCACCAGTGCAACAGCACACACATAAAAAAATTCAAGCAATGGTTAGTTTACATATTTAATATATGCTGCACTTTACCCCCACCCCCTGATGTGCAAATATATAGCCCAAATTTGTTTCTAAACTATTACAGATTTGTAATGACCCCATATATAGGTCATTTTTAAGAGGTCAAAAAGTGCTTAAATCTGAACTTGCGGTAGAAGTGATTATTATATTTGTAAACAGCATAACAAAAGGCATCAAGTGGTATATTCACTTTATATGAAAGCCAGTAATACTGTTTGTACCAGTTTTACCAAATGGTAAAACTGGTGCAAACATAAATAGGTAACAGAAAAAGTGAAATTTAGTGTAAATGACAATCAGGAACTGGATCGAGGGGGCCAAAAACAGGGCTATATAATTGGAGTTCAAAGAACGTGGTGATTTTTTAGTGAAAAAAAAACACTTCCCTGGCTAATTTAGGAATTTGAATTAATTAGCCTACCAAATTTTCCTATCCTATGCAATTGAAATAATTTTTCCTTTTCAGAGCATTAAGACAATTTATCACAATAAAAAATATCCAAAGCATCTTGAATGGAATGACTTAAAAAGGCAAATGACAACCACAATTTGAAATCTTACAATTAAACTTCTGGCCACACAAATTGTATTAGGCTACCCAGCTCTGAAATAATTGCTGAAGCTGTATTTGCCTGTAAAATTTGAAACAGGCCCAAAGTCCTAGCCTCTTCCTTGTCAAAACTTCACATAGCATTAAAACAATAATTACACCTGACCAATGTTGTTATTATTCGCAATTAATCTTGCAGTTTTAAGTGACACGTGGCCAGACAAGTATTTGTTGCTATCTTTTAGGGGTTAAACCTCGATTAATAAAAATCCCATTGGACAAGTAAACAAACGCACCCGCAATCACCTCTTCATTTTCATCATAAAGCCAAATTACCCGGAGCAGCAATGGCCATGGATTACTTTCATAAGTATCCTCTTTAATCATTTTTTTTTGTAAGTGTATCATTCATAATTGAGTGTTCTGAAGGATTTTGAATAGTTGAAGTTTTATAATTATGGTTTTCCAGACGCTACTTTAAACCTTCGTGCGTTGTTGCACTGTTTTTTTTTCTTACTTTTTCGTTGATTAGTTCAAAATGCTGAACATGTAAAACATGCTCAGAACAAAACACCACGAATAAAATAATATAGCCTACTTGATAGGTCTATAGCCTACCTAGATTAGAATAAGGACTAAAGCAAATTATAGCTGAAACTTCAGTTTTTAATTTCCTGTTCTCTGCTTTTACTTTGATATTATAATTCCTTTATTTGGAGCAAAATGGTAAAATCCTATTGAAGCTACTGTTGCTATCTTGGAAAGGGGCTATTTTAGGAAAATAAAACTTTCAGTAGTGAATTCAAGGTGAATAAAATAAGTAAAATTCTAGTTAATTGACTTCTTGCTAACTCAGAAAGGGTTTAGGTGAGGAAAATGATACTTTCAGTAGTGAATTCAAGGTGAATAAAATAGGTAAAATTCTAGTTAATTGACTTCTTGCTATCTCAGAAAGGGTTTAGGTTAGGAAAATGAAACTTTCAGGGATGGTCTACAGGCTAAAGTATGTCCTGGGAAGGTTTTTTAAAGTATCCACCTCCACTGCTGCTCCCTCTAGAGGGCCCTGAAATTTGCCTATGACAGGTCTATACCTATTGAAATTTTGACAAACAACATTTTACCTTAATTTTCAGTTACTAATTGCTTTTTCTCTGTCTTTAGTTCTGTAAATGCAATTCCTTTTATTCAAGTAGAATTTTGAGCCATATCTAGCCTAAGTTTTTTTGTTCAAAATTTTAGAAATGTGTTTGCATATCTTTATAACTTATAAAATGGAATTGAGCAAAGTTATGGAGCTGAAAACAATTTTGTTGTACTTCAAATAAGCAGAAGATTTATTTTCCGAGGTCTCACTTTTATAACACACATAGGCCTATTTTAAAAGGTCATCAAATGTCAGGGCCCTCTAGAGGGAGAAGGAGTGGAGGTAGTTGATTCAAAATACCTTACTGGAATGCACTTTAGCCTGTAGATTCATCCCTGAAAGTTTCATTTTCCTAACCTTAACCCTTTCTGAGATAGCAGGAAGTCAATTAACTAGAATTTTACCAATACTACTCTGAAAAGGTATTGCTAAGCTTCCATGTTCACCCTCATCTGATTTCTAAGCCTTTAAAATTTGCCTACTTGACAGGTAGGCAACATGGAACTTGCAATGGTAGACATTTTGAAACTTTTAAAAAATAACATTTTGCCTTAATTTTTAGTTATCAATTTCTTTTTCTCTGATTTTTGTTCTGTAAATGCAATTCCTGTTGTTAGAGTAGAATTTTAAGCCATATCAGCAGGTTACTTCTAAATTTAGGAAATGTATTTGTGGCTCTTTAAAACCTCTTAAATTGAGATTGAGTAAAGTTGTGAAGCTGAATACAGTTTTGTTGTATTTCATTTAAGCTGAAGATCTATTTTGCCAGGGTTTACTTTTATATAACAAAATTTTAAAGGTCAGGGCCCTCTAGAGAGAAGAAGAAGAAGTGGTGGGTACATCAAAACACCTTCCCTGGAATTTACTTTAGTCTTTAGACCAATCCCTGAAAGTTGCATTTTCATACACTAACCGCTTTCCAAGATAGAAAAAAGCTAAACTAGAATTTTAGTGAGTAAAATTTTAAGCCACATCAATGGTTTTTTTTCTAAATTTAGAAAATGTCTTAATCTTTGAAACTTCATATATTTCAATTGAATAAAGTTGTGAATTTGGAAAACAGGGTATAAGATCCAGACCTATAGACAATAACCTCTGGAAAGGGACCTTGACCCTGTTGGGGACCTACAAGAGTAGGGACTTGGTAGTAAACTCTGTCCCCACTTTATGAGTGGCATCCCTCAAAAAAATTGTAGCTTAGTAAACAACAAAGTATTTGCACATGATCAAAGTCTCTGATTGATGGATAATTCTTCTGCTTTTTTTGGGTACTTTTAGGCTGAAAACCTCTTTTCTATTGGCTTAACTTTTGGCTGCTTGTTTGATAAGCTAAGTAGCCTATGTTATTGATTCCTTATGTTAACAAGGAAAATGCTGATATAATCTGATTACTAATAGAACAGGTAATGTACTGCAAAAACAATGGTTTCAGTTAAGTTTGGAGACCAAACGGTGTGTCACTCCAATTTCTCTTCTTTATCTCATTAGTATTAGAATACACTAATTTTGGAACAGCTTGCACTAATTAATACATTAATCTATGTATAATAATAATCTGCCCTAATTCTCTGCTTTCAGACTGCAGTTTTATATTCACCTTAATAAACCTTTCCAGTATGGTGCCCTCCAATCTTTTTTGTTACTTAAAAAGGTCACTAGAATGTTTGCTTTTTGTTTCAAAGAGCTCATTTTTGATCTTATAGGACCATTGGGTCCATATGATCAACCTTGCAATATATATATATATATATATATATATATATATATATATATATATATATATATATATATATATATATATATATATATATATATATATATATATATATATATATATATATAAACATATAAACTTATATCCAGGGTCTACTTTTCTGCCCATCCCCCCCCCCCAAAAAAAAACAAAATTCAATCGTTTTTATGGCACTTGGTATTACCAAGTGACATATAGCAATTGCCAATTCTGTCGGTCTGTCTGTCAGTCCTGGTTTTGCTACTTTAGGCACTTCCAGGTAAGCTAGGACAACGAAATTTGGCAAGCGTATCAGGGACCGGACCAGATTAAATTAGAAATAGTCGTTTTCCTGATTTGACCATCTGGAGGGGGGAGTGGGGGGCTGGTTAATTCGCAAAAAATAGAAAAAATGAAGTATTTTTAACTTATGAGTGGGTGATTGGATCTTAATGAAATTTTATGTTTGGAATGATATTTTGTCTCAGAGCTCTTATTTTAAATCCCGACCGGATCTGATGACATTGGGGGGAGTTGGAGGGGGAAAACCTAAAGTCCTGGTTTTGCTAGTTTAGGCACTTCCAGGTAAGCTAGGATGATGAAAGTTAGCAAGTGTATCAGAGACCGGACCCGATTAAATTAGAAATAGTCGTTTTCCCGATTTGACCATCTGGGGGGGGGGGAGTAGGAGCCGGTTAATTTGAAAAAAAAAGAAAAAAATGAAGTATTTTAACTTATGAGCGGGTGATTGGATCTTAATGAAATTTGATGTTTGGAATGATATTGTGTCTCAGAGCTCTTATTTTAAATCCCGACCGGATCTGATGACATTGGGGGGAATGGAGGGGGGAAACCTAAAATCTTGGAAAACACAAAGTGGAGGGATCAGGATGAAACTTGATGGGAAAAATAACCGCAAGTCTTAGATACATGATTGACATAATCAGAACTGATTTGCTCTCTTTGGAGTAGTTGGGGGGGGGAGTAATTCTTAAAAATTAGAAAGAATGAGGTATTTTCAACTTACGAACAGGTGATTGAATCTCAATGAAATTTGATGTTTAGAAGGGTATCGTGTCTTAGAGCTCTTATTTTAAATCCCGACTGGATCTGGTGACGGGGGCAGGGAGTTGGGAGGGGAAAACCTACAACTTTGAAAACACTTAGAGTGGAGGGATCAGGACGAACATGGTGGGAAAAATAAACACAAGTCTTAGATAGATGATTAACATAAACGGAACGGATCCACTCTCTTGGGGGGGGGGGGTATTTTTGAAAAATTAAAAAAAATGAGGTATTTTTAACTTACAAATGGGTGATCGGATCTCAATGAAATTTGATATTTATAAGGATATTGTGGCTCAGAGCTCTCATTTAAAACCCGACCGGATCTGGTGACATGTGGGGGGGAGTTGGGAGGGGGAAACCTAGAACTTGGAAAAAACTTAGAGTGGAGGGATTGGGATGAAACTTGGTGGGAACAAAAAACACGAGTCCTAGATACATGATTGACATAACGAGAATGGATCTGCTCTCTTTGGGGTAGTTGGGGGGGGGGTTAATTCTGAAAAATTTGAAAAAATGAGGTATTTTTAACTTACGAGTGGGTGATCGGATCTCCATGAAATTTGATATTTAGAAGGATATCGTGTCTGAAAGCTCTTGTTTTAAATCCTAACCGGATCTGGTGACATTGGGGGAAGTTTGGGGCGGGGAAACCTAAAATGATGGAAAACGCTTAGATTGGAGGGATTGGGATGAATCTTGGTTGGAAAAATTAAGCAGAAGTCTTGCAAACTTGATTTACATAATTGGAACGGATCCGCTCAATTGCGGGGGGGGGGGGGGGGTAATTCTGAAAAATAAGAAAAAATGACGTATTTTTAACTTACGAAGAAGTGATCGGATCTTCATGAAACTTCATATTTAGAAGGACCTCGTAACTCAGATATCTTATTTTAAATCTCAACCGGATCAAGCGTAATTGGGGGGAGGCTGGAAATCTTAGAAAATACTTAAAGCAGTGAGATCAGGATGAAACTGGATGGGAAGAATAGAAACCTGTCTAAGATACGTGACTGACATAACTGGACCGGATCTGCTCTCTTTGGTGGAATTGGGGTGGGGGGGGGGTAATTTTGAAAATTGAGGTATTTGTAAGTTACGAAAGGGTGACCAGATCTTAATGAAATTTGATATTTAGAAGGATCTTGTGCTTTAAAGTTATAATTTCAAATTCCGACCAGATCCTGTGACATTCGGGGGAGGTGGTGGGGGAAACCGGAATTCTTGAAAAACATGAAAATTGGGGTATTTATATCTTACGAAAAGATTATTGGATCGTAATGAAATTTGATTTTTAAAAGGAATTCATGTCTCAGAGCTCTTATTTCAAATCCCGACCAGATCTTTTGACATTGGGGGGACTTGGAGGGGGAAATATTGGAAAAACACTTAGAGTGGAGGAATCGGGATTGAGGTTGGTGGATAGAATAAACAAATGTCCTTGATACGTGATTGACAGAATCGTACTGGATTTGCTCTCTTTGGGGGAGTTGGGGGGAGGGGTTCAGTGATTTGGCGAGTTCGGTGCTTCTGGACGTGCTAGGGCGATGAAAATTGGCAGGCGTGTCAGGGAGCTGCACAATTTTACTTGATAAAGTCGTTTTCCCAGATTCGACCATCTGGGGGGCAAAAGGGAGAGGAAAAATTTGAAAAAACTAGGTATTTATAACTTACGAGTGGGTGATCGGATCTTAATGAATTTTGATATTTAGAAGGACTTTGTGACTCAGAGCTGTTATTTTAAATGTTGACCGGCATTAAGCCTCTTATTTTCCTTTTTAAATCAATCTATTGATTCATAGAATTTTGTTAGAGCTCATACCGTATGATCTCTTGGCTCTTAGCTCTTCTCGCCTCGTCACAAGTGTCATATGAGCTCTTAGCTCTTGTTGTTGATGGGAGTTTGAAACCTTCACAGTAAAGGTTGTTGTCATGTTGAATCAATGGTGTTATTTTTGTTGGATTTCTTTTTTTCTTTTGAGGCCCCCCTTTTGAAAGTCAGACTCAATTCTTTTGATGGGTAACAATCAAAATTTTGACATAATTATTTTGTTCAACATAGTTGAAAGATCTGGAAATTATGTGTTTTAGGAAGACACCTCTCCCCCTCAACAGTCCTAAGGGCAAGGGTTGTAACTTATGCCCAGGAGCATATAAGGTTTATATAGAAAGGGTGATTGTACAAATTTCAGAGAGGGCTCATTGAATTGGTAATCAGAAGTTCTAGTGCCTTTTTAAGATTGAGAGTGATTGGAGGGTGCATACCCCGCCCCACATGCACACACTTTATATTTTCACTAAATGTAACTTAGAAATTTTTAGATGACCAGTTGTTGCTTCAGAAACTTCAAAAAGGCTTTCAAAAACTGTCATCCTATTGACAGTTTGATCTATTATTTTATTTTGTTATTGTTCCGTTTTCTTAAGTGCCTTGTTCGTTTGTCTTTGGATTTCATCAGTCATTATGTTTCTTTCTTTGGCCAAAAATGTACTATCCAAAAACTTGTGGATTCTCAATAAACCGAAACGCAGTCAATAAATTATAATTTGTACATACCCCACATGTAACTCCTAAATATGTTATCTAGTCTTTTCCTTAGTCGAATTGGTGTCTGAACAAATCCTGGTATTATATGAGATTTTCACACGATTATGAGATTGATAATGATGGATGATATGACTTGACGCCCTTTATCTCTGAAGTCACTTAAGCCTCTAGGCTTTTTTGTTTATGTTTTTTTAGATATGAATTACTGGAGCTTTTTCTAAGCTTGCAAGATGGGCTAATAACTTCACCAAAGTAGCCTTTGATAACGAACCCTTACGCTCATAATCCATATGTCACTGTTGCGGTAGTAAAACCAACCTAATAAAGAACAATCTTTGGGCCATAGAAACCGAAAATTTTTAACAAAAATTTGTTCTTTAAAAATGCTCAACTAAAAGAAATCCAGGAGTGGTAACTTTAATTCACTTTTAACTCGACTGTAATGTGTAGTTTCGAAATTTTGAAAAAAAAAAAAACCTGAAATCTCTGGAAAATGGCCTCAGATCTAGAAATTACCATTGGAATTGCCATGTTCAAAAACTTTTCATTGGATGTTTATAGCCTTTCTTCTCCAGATTCAGAAAATTGAACACACTATTGTGTATCATTTTTTTTTCTCTGTGTCCTTAGGGAATCATAGGATTAGTTTCCAGAACGTGTAGAGCTATGAGGCTGGGTAAACTTTATTTACTAAGGTATTTTTAAGGGGATTCTATGGTATAAATATGAGTTCGATTAATTGGTTAGAATGGTTCCAGATGCAGTGGATAGACATTTCCATCAAATTGTCTAATGTCCATCATGTTATAAATTTATTGCTATGCTTACGCAATGCCTTATTTCACAATGGTATATTGCTCTGGACCTAGATTACGAAATATGGGGTTTCGAGTTCAAGTCTTACGCTCTTGCTTTTTTCTGCGAATAGTGTCAAAGTAGGATTTATACACTCCTCATCATCAATCAAGACCACGACTGTGAAATAAGAATATGGTTTCAAATTCATGCCAATCAGAAAACAAGTAGAAAGCAATTTTACTGACGATATGTTTTAAAACAACCTAGGGTAAATTAAAGTCCAACTCCAAGGCAAATGGCAAGAGCTGCTGATGATTAAAGCCCTTCGTATTACAAGCCGGAACGTCTTCCCGCTTCCTATACAGTGGAATAGTTGAAAAAAGAAGGAAAAAAAATGCTTTGGTTGGTTTAGTTTATTACAATAGTACTATTTAATATTTATCAGACGGAAACTTATAAGTTCATAATTTAAGGATCTTGCAACAGCTTTATCATGAAGTAGGTTTTCCATTGATTTCTTGGTGCAAGATAGGTCTATCTTGGTTCAAGATAGGTCTTGAATTGTTCGCGAGAGGTCGTGGGTCCAACTTTTATATTCTAATGTTCTTATTTTGTGCATGGTGCCAAAGATGAAAATTGGTAGGAAATTCATTTTTTTATTTCTCTTTAGCCTGTAAATTACAAAAAAATTTATGATTTCTTTCAAGAAAACTGGGGCCAAAACCAAAGTCTAATTACCTCGATTCAGAACTGGTAGCTGTTCTTAAAGTAAACTTAAAAATGATTCGTAATTATTGTAATCTCGTACTCTCTGCTTTTGTTCTAACCTTCTCTCCGCACAAAAGAGGCTATTTGCTAACATGCACATTTAATCTGTTGGAAATTAAAACAGGCACATATTTAACAAGAAAAGAACTACGTTTTTGAGTGAAAGTTAAGAGCGAAGTTGAAAGTCGAAACGAACAAAAATGATCACGATTGAATTCCTGCGATATACTACTCTTTAGAATTAACTATACGCATTTTACTGAAACATGAAACAGAAAAGTGCAAAGATAAATCTCTTTATCAACTAAGGTTTCTGAATCACACTGTTATTCTTAGTTTTCTTTTTCAGTAAATGGCCAATAATTAATTTTGAATAGTAGCATGTCGTATGGGTTGAATGGAGATCATTTTTGTTCGTTTTAAACTTCTACTTGTAACTTTTTGGCTTGTTACTTTTATTCAAAAAGGGCAGTTTTTCGTGGTAGTCAAACAGTTCGTGGTAAAGAACTGTAGTAAGAAGCGACCCAGCTCAATAGTAAACAAAACTCTAAAAAATGGAGTTTTGATACTAAAAGATACATCAAAAGAATCGGCTTTTTATCCTGATTTTAAATATACAAGTTTCATTAAATTTAGTCTTCGTCATCAAAAGTTATTAGCCTGAGAAAATTTGTCTTATTTTTGAAAATAGGGGGACCCCCCCCCCCCTAAAACCTATTTTGGAAAATAGGGGGAAAGTCATAGAATCTTAACGAAAATCACACCATCGCATTCAACGCATCAGAATGCATAATTCAACGCAACGCATTCACGCATAATTCTGACAAATTAGAAACATGAGGTATTTTTGTATTAAATCCCAACCGGACCTGGTGAAGGGGAAGTTGGGGGTGGGGCGGAACCTAAAATCTTGGAAAATGCTTAGAGTGGTGGGATCGGGATGAAACTTGGTGGGAAAAATAAGCAAGTCCTAGATAGGAGATCGACATAACTGGAACGGATCTGCTCTCTTTTTTTGGGGGGGGGGTTTCTGTTTTCCCCCTCCAACTCCCCCCAATGTCAACAGATCTGGTAAGGATTTGAAACAAGAGCTCTGAGACCTGAGTTCCTTCTAAATATCAAATTTCATTAAGATCCGGTCACCCGTTCTTAAGTTACAAATGCCTCATTTTTTCTAATTTTTTCGAATTGGTCCAAATATAAAATAGCCTAGGCTATTTTAACAATGGATTTTTAACCAAGAACTTTTATTGTGTGTTATTGTTTATTATTTTCTTTGCTGAAGACAGCCCTTAGTTATAGGGCCGAAACATTCAAATAGATTTTGTTCGTTCACTGTCTTGGGAAAAAGTCTTCATTATTCTCTCTTCTGTATTTATGGCACTTGGTATTAACCAAGTGACATATAGCAATCGCCAATTCTGTCGGTCTGTCTATCGGTCCCGGTTTTGCTACTTTAGGCACTTCCAGGTAAGCTAGGACAATGAAATTTGGCAAGCGTATCAGGGACCGGACCAGATTAAATTAGAAATAGTCGTTTTCCCGATTTGACCATCTGGGGGGGGGGGAGCGAGGGCTCGGTTAATTCGCAAAAAATAGAAAAAATGAAGTATTTTTAACTTATGAGCGGGTGATTGGATCTTAATGAAATTTGATGTTTGGAATGATATTGTGTATCAGAACTCTTATTTTAAATCCCGACCGGATCTGATGACATTGGGGGGAGTTGGAGGAGGAAAGCCTAAAGTCCCGGTTTTGCTACTTTAGGCACTTCCAGGTAAGCTAGGACGATGAAATTTGGCAAGCGCATCAGGGACCGGACCAGATTAAATTAGAAATAGTCGTTTTCCCGATTTGACCATCTGGGGGGGAGTGGGGGCCGGTTAATTCGGAAAAAATAGAAAAAATGAAGTATTTTTAACTTATGAGCGTGTGATTGGATCTTAATGAAATTTGATGTTTGGAATTATATTGTGTCTCAGAGCTCTTATTTTAAATCCCGACCGAGTCTGATGACATTGGGGGGAGTTGGAGGGAGGAAACCTAAAATCTTGGAAAACACTTAAAGTGGAGGGATCGGGATGAAACTTGATGGGAAAAATAAGCGCAAGTCCCAGATACATGATTGACGTAATCGGAACTGATTCGCTCTCTTTGGGGTAGTGGGGGGGGGAGTAATTCTTAAAAATTAGAAAAATGAGGTATTTTCAACTTAAGAACGGGTGATCGGATCCCAATGAAATTTGATGTTTAGAAGGATATCGTGTCTTAGAGCTCTTATTTTAAATCCCGACCGGATCTGGTGATGGGGGCTGGGAGTTGGGAGGGGGAAACCTAAAACTTGGAAAACACTTAGAAATACTGTTTTTAAGGTAAAAAGCAAGTTGAAAACGTTTAGTTATCACTAATAAATTAATTATCGCTGCATTCCAAATATTGCTTTAGCTAATGATTTTCAAGTCTTAAAACTATTAGAGTAAGACAGATTTAGAGCAATTAGAGTAAGCTATTTTAGCATATCAATAGCACTACAAACTTAAAAGATAAGAATCGCTAGGACGAAATAGGAAAATATACTTTTATATCCTAGAAGGTATACCAAAGATAGGTAAAACGTTAAAGAATACGGTATTAGACTTTACAGTCATCACCGGTGGTGCTGATCTCCGTTTCTTGGTCCTTCTGCCAGGAAGTGCAATGGGGGGGGGGGGGGGCTGGGGGCCAACGATCCTGTGCTTTTGCACACCCTTCCTGTTTACCTTCCCCAGATTTCTCCTGGTACCCATTTAGAACTGGTTGGACTCTGCCTGAGCTTACAGTGTCACGCCACTGACCCCCGTCCCAAACTAAATAATTGGGTACACTTGGATTCGAACCCTTGCCCTCTCAGACAAAGGATCCTGAATCTGGCACACCAACCCACTCGGCCAGGTTGGCTCCAAATCCCAAAGATAGAGAGGGTAAAAAAAACTTTTTTTTTTTATTTCCAAATGCATGAAAAGGTACAATAAAGAAATCTGCCCCCTCCCCCCCAAAAAAAATCATTGACATTTTTAAGGGCTAAAAGAAAAGTGTTGGGCAGTCGTGGCATGTTCTGTAACCATTCAAATTCGAATGTTTACCACTAATTGGGTCAAGTTCATTCTAAAAGACTTTAATTTTTGTTTTAAGTATTATCATATTTTTTTGGGGGGGGGGAGGTCAATGATAAAACAAACTATTTGATTATGTGAATAAGAAATCTAGGGCATAGGTTTTTTTTTTGGGGGGGGGGGTGCCCCCCCCCCCCGTCTCTCTCGCACACATCACTGAGTCTAATAATAGGAGAAAGTATCTCTAGTCAAATAGATGGATTCTAGTTCCTTAATTGAGCTAAATGTGAATGTATGAATGCCATATATATAATAATAACGGGGCAACAGAATATGCAAACGGTTGAAGAGAGATGAAATTGAAAGGAGAATCAAAAAGCTGAAAAATAGAACAAGTGGACAAACAATAAGGGAGAACTGATGGAACAAAAGAAAAAAAAAATCTATAAGTAGCTTCGTTACAACTTTTAGTACTTTCTAGTGAGAATGTATAGTGTTGAAAATGACCCCCCTCTTGCGAACATCCCTGAGTCTATTAACAGGACATATCTTTTTCTAGTGAATTCTAGTTCCTTAGTGGGAATAAATATGAATGTATGAATTGTAGATATTTAATAATAATACAAAGGGACAAATAATTAGAAGAGATGGAACAATAGAAAGAAAAATTGCTATAAGTAGTGTTGTCACAAATTTGTTTTTTTCAAGTTAGGATATATAGTGGCCAATGCATATATTTATTTTTTGGGTCCAGCACATCTTGTCAGACCAGTGGGACGTTATTCTGGAGTGCAAAGTATGCAGAAACCAGTTCCGAGGTATGGCAAATTTCACATGTCATCAACCTTATTGTAAAATATATTATCCCGAACCATCTCAGAGACTTTCTGATGAGGCCACTTCCTCAACAAGCCTACCAACTGCTAGTGTAAAAAATAAAAAAATAAGGATTGTTGAAAAACCTTTAGAAAAGCGAGATGTTCCAGTCGAAGGTCAAACCAGTCGAAGGTCATTAGTTTTCAAACCAGCCATCAATTATACAGAAAGTATTCAGGAAGTATTTAAAAATATTCAGAAAGATCTTGCCAATGGGAATTCAATGCGGCTGGTTAATAGTGTCAAATTAGTTTTTCAAAGCTTTAATGGTGCCAATATAAATGAAGATGTGGAAATTTCTGGAAGAAAACCTGAGTGCACGAAATGTGAGTTCTTTTTCTTGCTTTGTCGCCTTTTTTTATTTTTCTATAATTATTTTTTAGTACTGTGTAATCATGCTTTTTGTAATTTTTATGTAATGATTTTGTATAGTATTTTTTATAATTATCATGTAATTATTCTTTTTTAATTCCTTATATGATATTAATAGTTCTTTATAATAGTTTTCATAATTCTTGTTTAACAATTGACTTCTTTATAATTCTTTGCAACTCTTAACATTAGTTTTCTATAAATCTTTTTTAATAATTCTATATTTCTAGGACAAAACAAGTACACCAAATGTGACTTCTTTTTGCTGCTTTGGCTCTGTTTTTTATATTTCTAATCACTATCTTTATTAGTGAGCAATAATTGTGCATTTATTTATTTTTTCTCGAAAAAACCTCAGTATTTCTCCGGGAAAATTGTTATCCTGGAAATTTCTGGCCTAAAAAAAACGATCTGTATAGGTCAGAAGTTTGAAAAAAGTCATTAAGAGCCTCAATTGTGGAAAAAATAATATTTATTTAAGTGACGTCATATTTATGAATACATTCAAAACGCATATTTACGTCATATTTGCCTCAGTAGTGGTTGTATCGTTTTAAGTGTCTATGATGAAGGCAAAATTACAGAAGAAATAAATGATTGACAAGAAAAATCATATGATTCATGTCATATTTATGAGTAAACTACATTCTGAGAGAATAAATTATATTACCCCCCCCCCCCCCCCCAATGGAGTGAACGTTTCCCTTTTATATCTATGATGCATACGCCATTTCAAAAGGAACATAGCTAAGTATAAAATGCCAAGTGTAATTAGTCTATTTACAAAAGGCGTTTTAAGTAGTTTCATAATGCCTAGAGTAAGTAGAGCTAGTAGAGAGAGTAATTATAATGTCTAGAGGACAAATGAAGAACCTAGGACATCAAACATGACAAGACCAATCTGATCTTTCATACAGTTTTGCAATTACTAGTTTTTGCTGTTTACGTATTTTAATGTCTTTTCATACTACAAGCGGTTCAAAGATATTTCATTATTAAAGCTAGTCCAATTTCTAACAACGATATGTACAAAGCTTCAACTTTTGGTTCTTTTTTTTAAGGTTTTTATGCCACTTGGTATTAACCAAGTGACATATAAAAATCGCAAATTCTGTCGGTTGGTCTGTCGGGGATTTGCTAGTTAGGCACTTCCAAATAAGCTAGGCGAATGAAATTTGGCAGGCGTATCAGGGGCCGGACCAGCTTAAATTATAAGTAGTTGTTTCCCCGATTTGATCATCTGGGAGGGAGTGGGGGCCGGTTATTTTGGATAAAATAGAAAAAATGAAGCATTTTCAACTTACGAGCGGGTGATCAGATCTTAATGGAATATTATGTTTGGAAGAATATCATGTCTCAGAGCTCATTTTTAAAATCCTGACAGGATCTGATGAGATTGAGGGGAGTTGGGGGGGGCGCTAAAATCTTGGAAAACCCCTAGAGTGGACGGATCGGGATGAAACTTGGCAGAAAAATAAGCAGAAGTCCTAGATACGTGATTGAAATAACTGGAACGGACCTGCTCTCTTTGGGGGAGTTTGGGGGGGGGGGTGGGGGGTTAATCCTGAAAAATCACAAAAATGAGGTAGGCTATTTTTAACTTACGAAGAAGTTATCGGATCTTATGAAATTAGATTTTTTGTAGGATATCATGTCTCAGAGATATATTTTTAAATCCCGACCTGATCCGGTGACATTGGGGGGAGTTGAGGTGGTGGGGGACCTAAAATCTTGGAAAATGCTTAGAGTGAAGGGATCGGGATGAAACTTGGTGGGAAAAATAAGTACAAGTCCTAGATACGTGATTGACATAACTGGAACGGATCCGCTCTTTTTGGGGGAGTTGGGGGGGGGGGGTTAATTCTGAAAAATTAGGTATTTTTAACTTAAGAAGGAGTGATCGGATCTTAATAAAATTTCATATTCAGAAGGACCTTGTAACTTGGATATATTATTTTAAATCCCGACCGGATCCAGTGTCATTGGGGCAAGGGGGTACCGGAAATTTTGGAAAATGCTTAAAGTGGAGAGATCAGGATGAAACTTGGTGGAAAGAATAAGCACACAAGTCCAAGATAGGTGACTGACATGACCGGACCGGATCCGCTCTCTTTGGTGGAGTTGGGGGGGGGGGAGTGATTTGGGAAAATTAGAAAAAATGAAGTATTTGTAACTTACGAACGGTTGATCAGATCTTAATATAATTTGATATCTAGAAGGATTTTGTGCTTTAAAACTCAATTAAATCCCGACCAGATCCGGTGACATTGAAGGGAGTTGGAGGAGGAAGCTTGGAATTCTTGAAAAACGTGAAATCGAGCTATCTTACGAATGTGTGATCGGATCTCAATGAAACTTGATATAGAAGAATCCTTTGTCTCAGATGCTCCGTTTTCAATTCGAATCGGATCTGGGGACATAGAGGGTTGGAGGGGGGGAAACAGAAACAGGAAACTGGAAATATTGGAAAACGCTTAGAGTGGAGATATCGGGAGGAAACTTGATGGGAAGAATAAGCACAAGTTATAGATACGAGATTGGAAAAACAGTTTCTCCCCTAAACGAAAAAACATATTGTCTATTGTCTGCAAATGATTGACTTTTCTTTTCTTTTCTTTTCTAGATAATGAAGTAGCTGGGCAGTAAATTTCGGAACTCTCTGTATAAGCCTGTTCTCTGTTGCATTCGTCTTTTTGTGTATAGACGCTTATTTTTACATAAAAAGACAGTGCAGCAGAACTGGTTTCTTATAATTTTTAAGTTTAAATAAAAAAAAACAAGGGTTCTAAACCTCAAGTTAAATAGAATCTCAGTAAAATTCGCGTTTATTTTTTTTTGCTCCCCTTTTTATATTTTACTAAAAAAAAATAGAACCCTAAAAATTTTTTTAATCAATTTTGCTTCAATTTTTTGCTCATCCTTCACCTAACGAATTTACTGCTCATTGAAGCTGTGCAATTATGTGGCCTCTGCTCCTGCCAAAGAACCTCTTCCTGACTCAACATACACCAACATTTTTTATTTTATATTTTAATATAAATTTAATCAATAAAATATTGTTTCTTTGTATTCTTGCAAACTGCTTGTTGTTCTTAGAGCTAGGGATAGTTCATAGTGTTCCAACAGAAATTGTTGGAACACTAATAAGGTAAAATACTATACAAAATATCGTACAGAAATGTAGGTTTCTGAATCTTTATTTGAAGAAAAAGTTGTATTGGAAATCTAATAGCCCCATCCCCCTTTTCCCCCTGATAATTGATCGAGGGATGTAGCTTTTAAGATATTACAATCATTCTCAAAGGGTTAATAGGTAATATGGAAAAGAGGATAGTGACAGATATCCGAAGCACTTTTAATACTTCTTTTCCTTAATAGCAGACTCACTTTTAAGATTAATAATGTTTTTAGTAATGTAGTAATACTTGTTTCTTTGCATATTACCTTGACATTTCTGTTCGGACAGAGTCTTTTTTGGTTAACCAACCTTTTATTGTTTGAATTACTTAGTTCAGGAATACCAAGTGATATTAGATATGATGTAGCCATCCAAATGTCTGTCAACGACAAGAAATAAAAAGAACGAAAATGAAAATGATAAGAAAAGATAAAAAGAACTATAAAAAAATAATGGACATGACGTTTATAGTGTTTTTTCAGGGTTTGGTAAATGGAAAAAATATTTTTTAAATCCTTGCAAATAATCCACTCCCTCGTTCCCAAGATAATTTCTGCCAAAATTCAAAAAGAGATGTCAATTTGTGACGTAAGCACGATATCCACTCTTGAATTTGTCAATTTTAGCGAAAACCACTTTTGCGTCCTATAAGTTGTTTATTTATTAAAATAATTTGATACATATTACGTGATCAAATTTAAATTAACTAATAATAAAAATGGCCACCGGGCCTGACAAAGAACATAAGAATTATCAAAGCTTTTTTATGAAGTTGCGAGAAATGGAGTATTTATTGATATTTTTATATCCCTTTGCATACGGATGCAAGCATCAGGTTCTTTCTTCCAATTTTTAGGATAGCAATTTGTATTCTGTCTTCAGCCTGTTTCTATTGCATTCGGCTAAATTTTCAGCTACTTATTTTACAAAATGATGCAATCACTTCTTCATTTTCATCATAAAGCCAAATTACCCGGAGCAGCAATGGCCATGGATTACTTTCATAAGTATCCTCTTTAATCATTTTTTTTTGTAAGTGTATCATTCATAATTGAGTGTTCTGAAGGATTTTGAATAGTTGAAGTTTTATAATTATGGTTTTCCAGACGCTACTTTAAACCTTCGTGCGTTGTTGCACTGTTTTTTTTTCTTACTTTTTCGTTGATCAGTTCAAAATGCTGAACATGTAAAACATGCTCAGAACAAAACACCACGAATAAAATAATATAGCCTACTTGATAGGTCTATAGCCTACCTAGATTAGAATAAGGACTAAAGCAAATTATAGCTGAAACTTCAGTTTTTAATTTCCTGTTCTCTGCTTTTACTTTGATATTGTAATTCCTTTATTTGGAGCAAAATGGTAAAATCCTATTGAAGCTACTGTTGCTATCTTGGAAAGGGGCTATTTTAGGAAAATAAAACTTTCAGTAGTGAATTCAAGGTGAATAAAATAGGTAAAATTCTAGTTAATTGACTTCTTGCTAACTCAGAAAGGGTTTAGGTGAGGAAAATGATACTTTCAGTAGTGAATTCAAGGTGAATAAAATAGGTAAAATTCTAGTTAATTGACTTCTTGCTATCTCAGAAAGGGTTTAGGTTAGGAAAATGAAACTTTCAGGGATGGTCTACAGGCTAAAGTATGTCCTGGGAAGGTTTTTTTAAAGTATCCACCTCCACTGCTGCTCCCTCTAGAGGGCCCTGAAATTTGCCTATGACAGGTCTATACCTGTTGAAATTTTGACAAAACAACATTTTACCTTAATTTTCAGTTACTAATTGCTTTTTCTCTGTCTTTAGTTCTGTAAATGCAATTCCTTTTATTCAAGTAGAATTTTGAGCCATATCTAGCCTAAGTTTTTTTGTTAAAAATTTTGGAAATGTGTTTGCATATCTTTAAAACTTATAAAATGGAATTGAGCAAAGTTATGGAGCTGAAAACAATTTTGTTGTACTTCAAATAAGCAGAAGATTTATTTTCCGAGGTCTCACTTTTATAACACACATAGGCCTATTTTAAAAGGTCATCAAATGTCAGGGCCCTCTAGAGGGAGAAGGAGTGGAGGTAGTTGATTCCAAATACCTTCCTGGAATGCACTTTAGCCTGTAGATTCATCCCTGAAAGTTTCATTTTCCTAACCTTAACCCTTTCTGAGATAGCAGGAAGTCAATTAACTAGAATTTTACCAATACTACTCTGAAAAGGTATTGCTAAGCTTCCATGTTCACCCTCATCTGATTTCTAAGCCTTTAAAATTTGCCTACTTGACAGGTAGGCAACATGGAACTTGCAATGGTAGACATTTTGAAACTTTAAAAAAATAACATTTTGCCTTAATTTTTAGTTATCAATTTCTTTTTCTCTGATTTTTGTTCTGTAAATGCAATTCCTGTTGTTAGAGTAGAATTTTAAGCCATATCAGCAGGTTACTTCTAAATTTAGGAAATGTATTTGTGGCTCTTTAAAACCTCTTAAATTGAGATTGAGTAAAGTTGTGAAGCTGAATACAGTTTTGTTGTATTTCATTTAAGCTGAAGATCTATTTTGCCAGGGTTTACTTTTATATAACAAAATTTTAAAGGTCAGGGCCCTCTAGAGAGAGAAGAAGAAGTGGTGGGTACATCAAAACACCTTCCCTAGAATTTACTTTAGTCTTTAGACCAATCCCTGAAAGTTGCATTTTCATACACTAACCGCTTTCCAAGATAGAAAAAAGCTAAACTAGAATTTTAGTGAGTAAAATTTTAAGCCACATCAATGGTTTTTTTTTCTAAATTTAGAAAATGTCTTAATCTTTGAAACTTCATATATTTCAATTGAATAAAGTTGTGAATTTGGAAAACAGGGTATAAGATCCAGACCTATAGACAATAACCTCTGGAAAGGGACCTTGACCCTGTTGGGGACCTACAAGAGTAGGGACTTGGTGGTAAACTCTGTCCCCACTTTATGAGTGGCATCCCTCAAAAAAATTGTAGCTTAGTAAACAACAAAGTATTTGCACATGATCAAAGTCTCTGATTGATGGATAATTCTTCTGCTTTTTTTGGGTACTTTTAGGCTGAAAACCTCTTTTCTATTGGCTTAACTTTTGGCTGCTTGTTTGATAAGCTAAGTAGCCTATGTTATTGATTCCTTATGTTAACAAGGAAAATGCTGATATAATCTGATTACTAATAGAACAGGTAATGGACTGCAAAAACAATGGTTTCAGTTAAGTTTGGAGACCAAACGGTGTGTCACTCCAATTTCCCTTCTTTATCTCATTATACCAATTCTGTCGGTCTGTCTGTCAGTCCTGGTTTTGCTACTTTAGGCACTTCCAGGTAAGCTAGGACAACGAAATTTGGCAAGCGTATCAGGGACCGGACCAGATTAAATTAGAAATAGTCGTTTTCCTGATTTGACCATCTGGAGGGGGGAGTGGGGGGCCGGTTAATTCGCAAAAAATAGAAAAAATGAAGTATTTTTAACTTATGAGTGGGTGATTGGATCTTAATGAAATTTTATGTTTGGAATGATATTTTGTCTCAGAGCTCTTATTTTAAATCCCGACCGGATCTGATGACATTGGGGGGAGTTGGAGGGGGAAAACCTAAAGTCCTGGTTTTGCTATTTTAGGCACTTCCAGGTAAGCTAGGATGATGAAAGTTAGCAAGTGTATCAGAGACCGGACCAGATTAAATTAGAAATAGTCGTTTTCCCGATTTGACCATCTGGGGGGGGGGAGTAGGAGCCGGTTAATTTGAAAAAAAAGAAAAAAATGAAGTATTTTAACTTATGAGCGGGTGATTGGATCTTAATGAAATTTGATGTTTGGAATGATATTGTGTCTCAGAGCTCTTATTTTAAATCCCGACCGGATCTGATGACATTGGGGGGAATGGAGGGGGGGAAACCTAAAATCTTGGAAAACACAAAGTGGAGGGATCGGGATGAAACTTGATGGGAAAAATAACCGCAAGTCTTAGATACATGATTGACATAATCAGAACTGATTCGCTCTCTTTGGGGTAGTTGGGGGGGGGGGGGAGTAATTCTTAAAAATTAGAAAGAATGAGGTATTTTCAACTTACGAACAGGTGATTGAATCTCAATGAAATTTGATGTTTAGAAGGATATCGTGTCTGAAAGCTCTTGTTTTAAATCCTAACCGGATCTGGTGACATTGGGGGAAGTTTGGGGCGGGGAAACCTAAAATGATGGAAAACGCTTAGATTGGAGGGATTGGGATGAATCTTGGTTGGAAAAATTAAGCAGAAGTCTTGCAAACGTGATTTACATAATTGGAACGGATCCGCTCAATTGCGGGGGGGGTAATTCTGAAAAATAAGAAATGACGTATTTTTAACTTACAAGGGAGTGATCGGATCTTCATGAAACTTCATATTTAGAAGGACCTCGTAACTCAAATATCTTATTTTAAATCTCAACCGGATCAAGCGTAATTGGGGGGGGGGGCTGGAAATCTTAGAAAATACTTAAAGCAGTGAGCTCAGGATGAAACTGGATGGGAAGAATAGAAACCTGTCTAAGATACGTGACTGACATAACTGGACTGGATCTGCTCTCTTTGGTGGAATTGGGGTGGGGGGGGGTAATTTTGAAAATTGAGGTATTTGTAAGTTACGAAAGGGTGACCAGATCTTAATGAAATTTGATATTTAGAAGGATCTTGTGCTTTAAAGTTATAATTTCAAATTCCGACCAGATCCTGTGACATTCGGGGGAGGTGGAGGGGGAAACCGGAATTCTTGGAAAACATGAAAATTGGGGTATTTATATCTTACGAAAAGATGATCGGATCGTAATGAAATTTGATTTTTAGAAGGAATTCATGTCTCAGAGCTCTTATTTCAAATCCCGACCAGATCTTTTGACATTGGGGGGACTTGGAGGGGGAAATATTGGAAAAACACTTAGAGTGGAGGAATCGGGATTGAGCTTGGTGGATAGAATAAACAAATGTCCTTGATACGTGATTGACAGAATTGTACTGGATTTGCTCTCTTTGGGGGAGTTGGGGGGAGGGGTTCAGTGATTTGGCGAGTTCGGTGCTTCTAGACGTGCTAGGGCGATGAAAATTGGCAGGCGTGTCAGGGAGCTGCACAATTTTATTTGATAAAGTCGTTTTCCCAGATTCGACCATCTGGGGGGCAAAAGGGAGAGGAAAAATTAGAAAAAACTAGGTATTTATAACTTACGAGTGGGTGATCGGATCTTAATGAATTTTGATATTTAGAAGGACTTTGTGACTCAGAGCTCTTATTTTAAATGTTGACCGGCATTAAGCCTCTTATTTTCCTTTTTAAATCAATCTATTGATTCATAGAATTTTGTTAGAGCTCATACCGTATGATCTCTTGGCTCTTAGCTCTTCTCGCCTCGTCACAAGTGTCATATGAGCTCTTAGCTCTTGTTGTTGATGGGAGTTTGAAACCTTCACAGTAAAGGTTGTTGTCATGTTGAACCAATGGTGTTATTTTTGTTGGATTTCTTTTTTTCTTTTGAGGCCCCCCTTTTGAAAGTCAGACTCAATTCTTTTGATGGGTAACAATCAAAATTTTGACATAATTATTTTGTTCAACATAGTTGAAAGATCTGGAAATTATGTGTTTGAGGAAGACACCTCTCCCCCTCAACAGTCCTAAGGGCAAGGGTTGTAACTTATGCCCAGGAGCATATAAGGTTTATATAGAAAGGGTGATTGTATAAATTTCAGAGAGGGCTCATTGAATTGGTAATCAGAAGTTCTAGTGCCTTTTTAAGATTGAGAGTGATTGGAGGGTGCATACCCCGCCCCACATGCACACACTTTATATTTTCACTAAATGTAACTTAGAAATTTTTAGATGACCAGTTGTTGCTTCAGAAACTTCAAAAAGGCTTTCAAAAACTGTCATCCTATTGACAGTTTGATCTATTATTTTATTTTGTTATTGTTCCGTTTTCTTAAGTGCCTTGTTCGTTTGTCTTTGGATTTCATCAGTCATTATGTTTCTTTCTTTGGCCAAAAATGTACTATCCAAAAACTTGTGGATTCTCAATAAACCGAAACGCAGTCAATAAATTATAATTTGTACATACCCCACATGTAACTCCTAAATATGTTATCTAGTCTTTTCCTTAGTCGAATTAGTGTCTGAACAAATCCTGGTATTATATGAGATTTTCACACGATTATGAGATTGATAATGATGGATGATATGACTTGACGCCCTTTATCTCTGAAGTCACTTCAGCCTCTAGGCTTTTTTGTTTATGTTTTTTTTAGATATGAATTACTGGAGCTTTTTCTAAGCTTGCAAGATGGGCTAATAACTTCACCAAAGTAGCCTTTGATAACGAACCCTTACGCTCATAATCCATATGTCACTGTTGCGGTAGTAAAACCAACCTAATAAAGAACAATCTTTGGGCCATAGAAACCGAAAATTTTTAACAAAAATTTGTTCTTTAAAAATGCTCAACTAAAAGAAATCCAGGAGTGGTAACTTTAATTCACTTTTAACTCGACTGTAATGTGTAGTTTCGAAATTTTGAAAAAAACAAAAAAACCTGAAATCTCTGGAAAATGGCCTCAGATCTAGAAATTGCCATGTTCAAAAACTTTTCATTGGATGTTTATAGCCTTTCTTCTCCAAATTCAGAAAATTGTCCGCACAATTGTGTATCATTTTTTTTTCTCTGTGTCCTTAGGGAATCATAGGATTAGTTTCCAGAACGTGTAGAGCTATGAGGCTGGGTAAACTCTATTTACTAAGGTATTCCTAAGGGGATTCTATGGTATAAATATGAGTTCGATTAATTGGTTAGAATGGTTCCAGATGCAGTGGATAGACATTTCCATCAAATTGTCTAATGTCCATCATGTTATAAATTTATTGCTATGCTTACGCAATGCCTTATTTCACAATGGTATATTGCTCTGGACCTAGATTACGAAATGTGGGGTTTCGAGTTCAAGTCTTACGCTCTTGCTTTTTTCTGCGAATAGTGTCAAAGTAGGATTTATACTCTCCTCATCATCAATCAAGACCACGACTGTGAAACAAGAATATGGTTTCAAATTCATGCCAATCAGAAAACAAGTAGAAAGCAATTTTACTGACGATATGTTTTAAAACAACCTAGGGTAAATTAAAGTCCAACTCCAAGGCAAATGGCAAGAGCTGCTGATGATTAAAGCCCTTCGTATTACCAGCCGGAACGTCTTCCCGCTTCCTATACAGTGGAATAGTTGAAAAAAGAAGGAAAAAAAATGCTTTGGTTGGTTTAGTTTATTACAATAGTACTATTTAATGTTTATCAGACGGAAACTTATAAGTTCATAATTTAAGGATCTTGCAACAGCTTTATCATGAAGTAGGCTTTCCATTGATTTCTTGGTGCAAGATAGGTCTATCTTGGTTCAAGATAGGTCTTGAATTGTTCGCGAGAGGTCGTGGGTCCAACTTTTATATTCTAATGTTCTTATTTTGTGCATGGTGCCAAAGATGAAAATTGGTAGGAAATTCATTTTTTTATTTCTCTTTAGCCTGTAAATTACAAAAAAAATTATGATTTCTTTCAAGAAAACTGGGGCCAAAACCAAATTCTAATTACCTCGATTCAGAACTGGTAGCTGTTCTTAAAGTAAACTTAAAAATGATTCGTAATTATTATAATCTCGTATTCTCTGCTTTTGTTCTAACCTTCTCTCTGCACAAAAGAGGCTATTTGCTAACATGCACATTTAATCTGTTGGAAATTAAAACAGGCACATATTTAACAAGAAAAGAACTACGTTTTTGAGTGAAAGTTAAGAGCGAAGTTGAAAGTCGAAACGAACAAAAATGATCACGATTCAATTTCTGCGATATACTACTCTTTAGAATTAACTATACGCATTTTACTGAAACATGAAACAGAAAAGTGCAAAGATAAATCTCTTTATCAACTAAGGTTTCTGAATCACACTGTTATTCTTAGTTTTCTTTTTCAGTAAATGGCCAATAATTAATTTTGAATAGTAGCATGTCGCATGGGTTGAATGGAGATCATTTTTGTTCGTTTTAAGCTTCTACTTGTAACTTTTTGGCTTGTTACTTTTATTCAAAAAGGGCAGTTTTTTCGTGGTAGTCAAACAGTTCGTGGTAAAGAACTGTAGTAAGAAGCGACCCAGCTCAATAGAAAACAAAACTCTAAAAAATGGAGTTTTGATACTAAAAGATACATCAAAAGAATCGGCTTTTTATCCTGATTTCAAATATACAAGTTTCATTAAATTTAGTCTTCGTCATCAAAAGTTATTAGCCTGAGAAAATTTGTCTTATTTTTGAAAATAGGGGGACCCCCCCCTAAAACCTATTTTGGAAAATAGGGGGAAAGTCATAGAATCTTAACGAAAATCACACCATCGCATTCAACGCATCAGAATGCATAATTCAACGCAACGCATTCACGCATAATTCTGACAAATTAGAAAAATGAGGTATTTTTGTATTAAATCCCAACCGGACCTGGTGAAGGGGAAGTTGGGGGTGGGGCGGAACCTAAAATCTTGGAAAATGCTTAGAGTGGTGGGATCGGGATGAAACTTGGTGGGAAAAATAAGCAAGTCCTAGATAGGAGATCGACATAACTGGAACGGATCTGCTCTCTTTTTGGGGGGGGGGGTTTCTGTTTTCCCCCTCCAACTCCCCCCAATGTCAACAGATCTGGTAAGGATTTGAAACAAGAGCTCTGAGACCTGAGTTCCTTCTAAATATCAAATTTCATTAAGATCCGGTCACCCGTTCTTAAGTTACAAATGCCTCATTTTTTCTAATTTTTTCGAATTGGTCCAAATATAAAATAGCCTAGGCTATTTTAACAATGGATTTTTAACCAAGAACTTTTATTGTGTGTTATTGTTTATTATTTTCTTTGCTGAAGACAGCCCTTAGTTATAGGGCCGAAACATTCAAATAGATTTTGTTCGTTCACTGTCTTGGGAAAAAGTCTTCATTATTCTCTCTTCTGTATTTATGGCACTTGGTATTAACCAAGTGACATATAGCAATCGCCAATTCTGTCGGTCTGTCTATCGGTCCCGGTTTTGCTACTTTAGGCACTTCCAGGTAAGCTAGGACAATGAAATTTGGCAAGCGTATCAGGGACCGGACCAGATTAAATTAGAAATAGTCGTTTTCCCGATTTGACCATCTGGGGGGGGGGGAGCGAGGGCTCGGTTAATTCGCAAAAAATAGAAAAAATGAAGTATTTTTAACTTATGAGTGGGTGATTGGATCTTAATGAAATTTGATGTTTGGAATGATATTGTGTCTCAGAACTCTTATTTTAAATCCCGACCGGATCTGATGACATTGGGGGGAGTTGGAGGAGGAAAACCTAAAGTCCCGGTTTTGCTACTTTAGGCACTTCCAGGTAAGCTAGGACGATGAAATTTGGCAAGCGCATCAGGGACCAGACCAGATTAAATTAGAAATAGTCGTTTTCCCGATTTGACCATCTGGGGGGGAGTGGGGGCCGGTTAATTCGGAAAAAATAGAAAAAATGAAGTATTTTTAACTTATGAGCGTGTGATTGGATCTTAATGAAATTTGATGTTTGGAATGATATTGTGTCTCAGAGCTCTTATTTTAAATCCCGACCGAGTCTGATGACATTGGGGGGAGTTGGAGGGAGGAAACCTAAAATCTTGGAAAACACTTAAAGTGGAGGGATCGGGATGAAACTTGATGGGAAAAATAAGCGCAAGTCCCAGATACATGATTGACATAATCGGAACTGATTCGCTCTCTTTGGGGTAGTGGGGGGGGGGAGTAATTCTTAAAAATTAGAAAAATGAGGTATTTTCAACTTACGAACGGGTGATCGGATCCCAATGAAATTTGATGTTTAGAAGGATATCGTGTCTTAGAGCTCTTATTTTAAATCCCGACCGGATCTGGTGATGGGGGCTGGGAGTTGGGAGGGGGAAACCTAAAACTTGGAAAACACTTAGAAATACTGTTTTTAAGGTAAAAAGCAAGTTGAAAACGTTTAGTTATCACTAATAAATTAATTATCGCTGCATTCCAAATATTGCTTCAGCTAATGATTTTCAAGTCTTAAAACTATTAGAGTAAGACAGATTTAGAGCAATTAGAGTAAGCTATTTTAGCATATCAATAGCACTACAAACTTAAAAGATAAGAATCGCTAGGACGAAATAGGAAAATATACTTTTATATCCTAGAAGGTATACCAAAGATAGGTAAAACGTTAAAGAATACGGTATTAGACTTTACAGTCATCACCGGTGGTGCTGATCTCCGTTTCTTGGTCCTTCTGCCAGGAAGTGCAATGGGGGGGGGGGCTGGGGGCCAACCATCCTGTGCTTTTGCACACCCTTCCTGTTTACCTTCCCCAGATTTCTCCTGGTACCCATTTAGAACTGGTTGGACTCTGCCTGAGCTTACAGTGTCACGCCACTGACCCCCGTCCCAAACTAAATAATTGGGTACACTTGGATTCGAACCCTTGCCCTCTCAGACAAAGGATCCTGAATCTGGCACACCAACCCACTCGGCCAGGTTGGCTCCAAATCCCAAAGATAGAGAGGGTGAAAAAAACTTTTTTTTTTATTTCCAAATGCATGAAAAGGTACAATAAAGAAATCTGCCCCCTCCCCCCAAAAAAAATCATTGACATTTTTAAGGGCTAAAAGAAAAGTGTTGGGCAGTCGTGGCATGTTCTGTAACCATTCAAGGACGATTTTCCATGGCATGATCACTCCGAAGTTTCATTTTTAGTTTAAAAATGAATTTCAATTTGATTTGATAAAATGAATCGTAATCGTTTTCTTTTATGTTCTCTATTTGATATTTTACTTATATTTTTAATGTTGTTTTAAGTTTTCTCTGTGAAATTCTGTTAGTTGGACATTCGAATTCTGGTCTAATTAACATGACGAATATTAACGTAAGCCAAGATGCCAACACTTACACTTAATAAAAACCTGTGATACGGAGACCACTAGTTAAACAAAGAAAGTATTTATTGGTAAATAGGGAGTAATTTGAGAATTGATTTTATATTTAAATGACAAAATTTTGTTCCAACAAACTGGTATTTAGTCTTACTGATATGATATCTAAGAAAACGCACGTTCTATTTTGAGATTGATTTATTACAATAAAATTCTGAAAGAACTTCTAAATTGTAGTTGCATGCTGAAGGGGAGGAGGGCGAAGTCAAAGAGTGGAAGCACAGTATTTTTTTTTTTTTTTTTGTGCAAAGTATATTTTGTAGGACAAACAAGAAGAGAGAGAAAAGAAGAGAGGTGGTGGAAGCAGCTTATTAAATGTGGTTAAATGCAGACGCAAACGCATGTTCTATTTTTAGATTGATTTATAACAGTAAATTTCTGAAAAACTTCTAAATTGAAGTTGCATGCTGTAGTTAGTCACCATTTTTTTTTCAATATAGGTTTGCAAACACCAAAAACAAGAAGAACAAAAGGGAATTTCTCAAGACATTCTAATTTGTCTCCCACTGTCTTGAGAAAGTCCCTTTTGTTCTTCTTGTTTTTGGTGTTTGTGATGGGAAGGCAGTGTGGTCTTCGTCTCTATTTATTTTTTTTTCTTTAATGTGGTCACCGGTTCCTGAGACAAGTGAGAGTTTCTAGAGTCATGTCAAGTTGTTCTAGTGCTGCTCGTCATTGTGAAATTACATATTCAATAAAAAAATATTATTAAAATAATCAAAATAGTTAATCTTGGTGTATAGACTTCCAACAACAAAAATTGTTGTATTTTCTATTAACATATTTTAAATCCACAGGTCTGGTGCGTCAAGGTCAAACAATTGTTCCAAAATTTTAAACTATTTGTCAGATAAGATGTTTGTATTATTACAATTAGACTCAAAAAAGTTAATAATAATCACTAATAAAGTTTTCATTTCCTGCTTTGATTCATGAAATTTTTCACTCGTGTTACAGGGACTACTAACTGAGTTAATTCTAAAGGAATTTGATTTTTGTTTTAAGTATTATCAGGCACGTACGTAGATTTTTTTGCGTTTATTCAGTATAAGTATTGGGAATTTTAAATTATTTGTCAGATGAGATGTTCGTATTATTACAATAAGAATCAAAGTAATTAACAATAATCACTAAATGTTATTATGTTTTCATCTCCAGCTTTGGTTCGTGAAATTCCTCACTCGTATTTGAATGTTTACCACTAATTGGGTCAAGTTCATTCTAAAAGACTTTAATTTTTGTTTTAAGTATTATCATATTTTTTTTTGGGGGGGGGAGGTCAATGATAAAACAAACTATTTGATTATGTGAATAAGAAATCTAGGGCATAGGTTTTTTTTTGGGGGGGGGTGCCCCCCCCCCGTCTCTCTCGCACACATCACTGAGTCTAATAATAGGAGAAAGTATCTCTAGTCAAATAGATGGATTCTAGTTCCTTAATTGAGCTAAATGTGAATGTATGAATGCCATATATATAATAATAACGGGGCAACAGAATATGCAAACGGTTGAAGAGAGATGAAATTGAAAGGAGAATCAAAAAGCTGAAAAATAGAACAAGTGGACAAACAATAAGGGAGAACTGATGGAACAAAAGAAAAAAAAAATCTATAAGTAGCTTCGTTACAACTTTTAGTACTTTCTAGTGAGAATGTATAGTGTTGAAAATGACCCCCCTCTTGCGAACATCCCTGAGTCTATTAACAGGACATATCTTTTTCTAGTGAATTCTAGTTCCTTAGTGGGAATAAATATGAATGTATGAATTGTAGATATTTAATAATAATACAAAGGGACAAATAATTAGAAGAGATGGAACAATAGAAAGAAAAATTGCTATAAGTAGTGTTGTCACAAATTTGTTTTTTTCAAGTTAGGATATATAGTGGCCAATGCATATATTTATTTTTTGGGTCCAGCATATCTTGTCAGACCAGTGGGACGTTATTCTGGAGTGCAAAGTATGCAGAAACCAGTTCCGAGGTATGGCAAATTTCACATGTCATCAACCTTATTGTAAAATATATTATCCCGAACCATCTCAGAGACTTTCTGATGAGGCCACTTCCTCAACAAGCGTACCAACTGCTAGTGTAAAAAACAAAAAAATAAGGATTGTTGAAAAACCTTTAGAAAAGCGAGATGTTCCAGTCGAAGGTCAAACCAGTCGAAGGTCATTAGTTTTCAAACCAGCCATCAATTATACAGAAAGTATTCAGGAAGTATTTAAAAATATTCAGAAAGATCTTGCCAATGGGAATTCAATGCGGCTGGTTAATAGTGTCAAATTAGTTTTTCAAAGCTTTAATGGTGCCAATATAAATGAAGATGTGGAAATTTCTGGAAGAAAACCTGAGTGCACGAAATGTGAGTTCTTTTTCTTGCTTTGTCGCCTTTTTTTATTTTTCTATAATTATTTTTTAGTACTGTGTAATCATGCTTTTTGTAGTTTTTATGTAATGATTTTGTATAGTATTTTTTATAATTATCATGTAATTATTCTTTTTTAATTCCTTATATGATATTAATAGTTCTTTATAATAGTTTTCATAATTCTTGTTTAACAATTGACTTCTTTATAATTCTTTGCAACTCTTAACATTAGTTTTCTATAAATCTTTTTTAATAATTCTATATTTCTAGGACAAAACAAGTACACCAAATGTGACTTCTTTTTGCTGCTTTGGCTCTGTTTTTTATATTTCTAATCACTATCTTTATTAGTGAGCAATAATTGTGCATTTATTTATTTTTTCTCGAAAAAACCTCAGTATTTCTCCGGGAAAATTGTTATCCTGGAAATTTCTGGCCTAAAAAAAACGATCTGTATAGGTCAGAAGTTTGAAAAAAGTCATTAAGAGCCTCAATTGTGGAAAAAATAATATTTATTTAAGTGACGTCATATTTATGAATACATTCAAAACGCATATTTACGTCATATTTGCCTCAGTAGTGGTTGTATCGTTTTAAGTGTCTATGATGAAGGCAAAATTACAGAAGAAATAAATGATTGACAAGAAAAATCATATGATTCATGTCATATTTATGAGTAAACTACATTCTGAGAGAATAAATTATATTACCCCCCCCCCCCCCCCAATGGAGTGAACGTTTCCCTTTTATATCTATGATGCATACGCCATTTCAAAAGGAACATAGCTAAGTATAAAATGCCAAGTGTAATTAGTCTATTTACAAAAGGCGTTTTAAGTAGTTTCATAATGCCTAGAGTAAGTAGAGCTAGTAGAGAGAGTAATTATAATGTCTAGAGGACAAATGAAGAACCTAGGACATCAAACATGACAAGACCAATCTGATCTTTCATACAGTTTTGCAATTACTAGTTTTTGCTGTTTACGTATTTTAATGTCTTTTCATACTACAAGCGGTTCAAAGATATTTCATTATTAAAGCTAGTCCAATTTCTAACAACGATATGTACAAAGCTTCAACTTTTGGTTCTTTTTTTTAAGGTTTTTATGCCACTTGGTATTAACCAAGTGACATATAAAAATCGCAAATTCTGTCGGTTGGTCTGTCGGGGATTTGCTAGTTAGGCACTTCCAAATAAGCTAGGCGAATGAAATTTGGCAGGCGTATCAGGGGCCGGACCAGCTTAAATTATAAGTAGTTGTTTCCCCGATTTGATCATCTGGGAGGGAGTGGGGGCCGGTTATTTTGGATAAAATAGAAAAAATGAAGCATTTTCAACTTACGAGCGGGTGATCAGATCTTAATGGAATATTATGTTTGGAAGAATATCATGTCTCAGAGCTCATTTTTAAAATCCTGACAGGATCTGATGAGATTGAGGGGAGTTGGGGGGGGCGCTAAAATCTTGGAAAACCCCTAGAGTGGACGGATCGGGATGAAACTTGGCAGAAAAATAAGCAGAAGTCCTAGATACGTGATTGAAATAACTGGAACGGACCTGCTCTCTTTGGGGGAGTTTGGGGGGGGGGGTGGGGGGTTAATCCTGAAAAATCACAAAAATGAGGTAGGCTATTTTTAACTTACGAAGAAGTTATCGGATCTTATGAAATTAGATTTTTTGTAGGATATCATGTCTCAGAGATATATTTTTAAATCCCGACCTGATCCGGTGACATTGGGGGGAGTTGAGGTGGTGGGGGACCTAAAATCTTGGAAAATGCTTAGAGTGAAGGGATCGGGATGAAACTTGGTGGGAAAAATAAGTACAAGTCCTAGATACGTGATTGACATAACTGGAACGGATCCGCTCTTTTTGGGGGAGTTGGGGGGGGGGGTTAATTCTGAAAAATTAGGTATTTTTAACTTAAGAAGGAGTGATCGGATCTTAATAAAATTTCATATTCAGAAGGACCTTGTAACTTGGATATATTATTTTAAATCCCGACCGGATCCAGTGTCATTGGGGCAAGGGGGTACCGGAAATTTTGGAAAATGCTTAAAGTGGAGAGATCAGGATGAAACTTGGTGGAAAGAATAAGCACACAAGTCCAAGATAGGTGACTGACATGACCGGACCGGATCCGCTCTCTTTGGTGGAGTTGGGGGGGGGAGTGATTTGGGAAAATTAGAAAAAATGAAGTATTTGTAACTTACGAACGGTTGATCAGATCTTAATATAATTTGATATCTAGAAGGATTTTGTGCTTTAAAACTCAATTAAATCCCGACCAGATCCGGTGACATTGAAGGGAGTTGGAGGAGGAAGCTTGGAATTCTTGAAAAACGTGAAATCGAGCTATCTTACGAATGTGTGATCGGATCTCAATGAAACTTGATATAGAAGAATCCTTTGTCTCAGATGCTCCGTTTTCAATTCGAATCGGATCTGGGGACATAGAGGGTTGGAGGGGGGGAAACAGAAACAGGAAACTGGAAATATTGGAAAACGCTTAGAGTGGAGATATCGGGAGGAAACTTGATGGGAAGAATAAGCACAAGTTATAGATACGAGATTGGAAAAACAGTTTCTCCCCTAAACGGAAAAACATATTGTCTATTGTCTGCAAATGATTGACTTTTCTTTTCTTTTCTTTTCTAGATAATGAAGTAGCTGGGCAGTAAATTTCGGAACTCTCTGTATAAGCCTGTTCTCTGTTGCATTCGTCTTTTTGTGTATAGACGCTTATTTTTACATAAAAAGACAGTGCAGCAGAACTGGTTTCTTATAATTTTTAAGTTTAAATAAAAAAAAACAAGGGTTCTAAACCTCAAGTTAAATAGAATCTCAGTAAAATTCGCGTTTATTTTTTTTTGCTCCCCTTTTTATATTTTACTAAAAAAAAATAGAACCCTAAAAATTTTTTTAATCAATTTTGCTTCAATTTTTGCTCATCCTTCACCTAACGAATTTACTGCTCATTGAAGCTGTGCAATTATGTGGCCTCTGCTCCTGCCAAAGAACCTCTTCCTGACTCAACATACACCAACATTTTTTATTTTATATTTTAATATAAATTTAATCAATAAAATATTGTTTCTTTGTATTCTTGCAAACTGCTTGTTGTTCTTAGAGCTAGGGATAGTTCATAGTGTTCCAACAGAAATTGTTGGAACACTAATAAGGTAAAATACTATACAAAATATCGTACAGAAATGTAGGTTTCTGAATCTTTATTTGAAGAAAAAGTTGTATTGGAAATCTAATAGCCCCATCCCCCTTTTCCCCCTGATAATTGATCGAGGGATGTACCTTTTAAGATATTACAATCATTCTCAAAGGGTTAATAGGTAATATGGAAAAGAGGATAGTGACAGATATCCGAAGCACTTTTAATACTTCTTTTCCTTAATAGCAGACTCACTTTTAAGATTAATAATGTTTTTAGTAATGTAGTAATACTTGTTTCTTTGCATATTACCTTGACATTTCTGTTCGGACAGAGTCTTTTTTGGTTAACCAACCTTTTATTGTTTGAATTACTTAGTTCAGGAATACCAAGTGATATTAGATATGATGTAGCCATCCAAATGTCTGTCAACGACAAGAAATAAAAAGAACGAAAATGAAAATGATAAGAAAAGATAAAAAGAACTATAAAAAAATAATGGACATGACGTTTATAGTGTTTTTTCAGGGTTTGGTAAATGGAAAAAATATTTTTTAAATCCTTGCAAATAATCCACTCCCTCGTTCCCAAGATAATTTCTGCCAAAATTCAAAAAGAGATGTCAATTTGTGACGTAAGCACGATATCCACTCTTGAATTTGTCAATTTTAGCGAAAACCACTTTTGCGTCCTATAAGTTGTTTATTTATTAAAATAATTTGATACATATTACGTGATCAAATTTAAATTAACTAATAATAAAAATGGCCACCGGGCCTGACAAAGAACATAAGAATTATCAAAGCTTTTTTATGAAGTTACGAGAAATGGAGTATTTATTGATATTTTTATATCCCTTTGCATACGGATGCAAGCATCAGGTTCTTTCTTCCAATTTTTAGGATAGCAATTTGTATTCTGTCTTCAGCCTGTTTCTATTGCATTCGGCTAAATTTTCAGCTACTTATTTTACAAAATGATGCAATCACTTCTTCATTTTCATCATAAAGCCAAATTACCCGGAGCAGCAATGGCCATGGATTACTTTCATAAGTATCCTCTTTAATCATTTTTTTTTGTAAGTGTATCATTCATAATTGAGTGTTCTGAAGGATTTTGAATAGTTGAAGTTTTATAATTATGGTTTTCCAGACGCTACTTTAAACCTTCGTGCGTTGTTGCACTGTTTTTTTTTTCTTACTTTTTCGTTGATCAGTTCAAAATGCTGAACATGTAAAACATGCTCAGAACAAAACACCACGAATAAAATAATATAGCCTACTTGATAGGTCTATAGCCTACCTAGATTAGAATAAGGACTAAAGCAAATTATAGCTGAAACTTCAGTTTTTAATTTCCTGTTCTCTGCTTTTACTTTGATATTGTAATTCCTTTATTTGGAGCAAAATGGTAAAATCCTATTGAAGCTACTGTTGCTATCTTGGAAAGGGGCTATTTTAGGAAAATAAAACTTTCAGTAGTGAATTCAAGGTGAATAAAATAGGTAAAATTCTAGTTAATTGACTTCTTGCTAACTCAGAAAGGGTTTAGGTGAGGAAAATGATACTTTCAGTAGTGAATTCAAGGTGAATAAAATAGGTAAAATTCTAGTTAATTGACTTCTTGCTATCTCAGAAAGGGTTTAGGTTAGGAAAATGAAACTTTCAGGGATGGTCTACAGGCTAAAGTATGTCCTGGGAAGGTTTTTTAAAGTATCCACCTCCACTGCTGCTCCCTCTAGAGGGCCCTGAAATTTGCCTATGACAGGTCTATACCTGTTGAAATTTTGACAAAACAACATTTTACCTTAATTTTCAGTTACTAATTGCTTTTTCTCTGTCTTTAGTTCTGTAAATGCAATTCCTTTTATTCAAGTAGAATTTTGAGCCATATCTAGCCTAAGTTTTTTTGTTAAAAATTTTGGAAATGTGTTTGCATATCTTTAAAACTTATAAAATGGAATTGAGCAAAGTTATGGAGCTGAAAACAATTTTGTTGTACTTCAAATAAGCAGAAGATTTATTTTCCGAGGTCTCACTTTTATAACACACATAGGCCTATTTTAAAAGGTCATCAAATGTCAGGGCCCTCTAGAGGGAGAAGGAGTGGAGGTAGTTGATTCCAAATACCTTCCTGGAATGCACTTTAGCCTGTAGATTCATCCCTGAAAGTTTCATTTTCCTAACCTTAACCCTTTCTGAGATAGCAGGAAGTCAATTAACTAGAATTTTACCAATACTACTCTGAAAAGGTATTGCTAAGCTTCCATGTTCACCCTCATCTGATTTCTAAGCCTTTAAAATTTGCCTACTTGACAGGTAGGCAACATGGAACTTGCAATGGTAGACATTTTGAAACTTTAAAAAAATAACATTTTGCCTTAATTTTTAGTTATCAATTTCTTTTTCTCTGATTTTTGTTCTGTAAATGCAATTCCTGTTGTTAGAGTAGAATTTTAAGCCATATCAGCAGGTTACTTCTAAATTTAGGAAATGTATTTGTGGCTCTTTAAAACCTCTTAAATTGAGATTGAGTAAAGTTGTGAAGCTGAATACAGTTTTGTTGTATTTCATTTAAGCTGAAGATCTATTTTGCCAGGGTTTACTTTTATATAACAAAATTTTAAAGGTCAGGGCCCTCTAGAGAGAGAAGAAGAAGTGGTGGGTACATCAAAACACCTTCCCTAGAATTTACTTTAGTCTTTAGACCAATCCCTGAAAGTTGCATTTTCATACACTAACCGCTTTCCAAGATAGAAAAAAGCTAAACTAGAATTTTAGTGAGTAAAATTTTAAGCCACATCAATGGTTTTTTTTTCTAAATTTAGAAAATGTCTTAATCTTTGAAACTTCATATATTTCAATTGAATAAAGTTGTGAATTTGGAAAACAGGGTATAAGATCCAGACCTATAGACAATAACCTCTGGAAAGGGACCTTGACCCTGTTGGGGACCTACAAGAGTAGGGACTTGGTGGTAAACTCTGTCCCCACTTTATGAGTGGCATCCCTCAAAAAAATTGTAGCTTAGTAAACAACAAAGTATTTGCACATGATCAAAGTCTCTGATTGATGGATAATTCTTCTGCTTTTTTTGGGTACTTTTAGGCTGAAAACCTCTTTTCTATTGGCTTAACTTTTGGCTGCTTGTTTGATAAGCTAAGTAGCCTATGTTATTGATTCCTTATGTTAACAAGGAAAATGCTGATATAATCTGATTACTAATAGAACAGGTAATGGACTGCAAAAACAATGGTTTCAGTTAAGTTTGGAGACCAAACGGTGTGTCACTCCAATTTCCCTTCTTTATCTCATTATACCAATTCTGTCGGTCTGTCTGTCAGTCCTGGTTTTGCTACTTTAGGCACTTCCAGGTAAGCTAGGACAACGAAATTTGGCAAGCGTATCAGGGACCGGACCAGATTAAATTAGAAATAGTCGTTTTCCTGATTTGACCATCTGGAGGGGGGAGTGGGGGGCCGGTTAATTCGCAAAAAATAGAAAAAATGAAGTATTTTTAACTTATGAGTGGGTGATTGGATCTTAATGAAATTTTATGTTTGGAATGATATTTTGTCTCAGAGCTCTTATTTTAAATCCCGACCGGATCTGATGACATTGGGGGGAGTTGGAGGGGGAAAACCTAAAGTCCTGGTTTTGCTATTTTAGGCACTTCCAGGTAAGCTAGGATGATGAAAGTTAGCAAGTGTATCAGAGACCGGACCAGATTAAATTAGAAATAGTCGTTTTCCCGATTTGACCATCTGGGGGGGGAGTAGGAGCCGGTTAATTTGAAAAAAAAGAAAAAAATGAAGTATTTTAACTTATGAGCGGGTGATTGGATCTTAATGAAATTTGATGTTTGGAATGATATTGTGTCTCAGAGCTCTTATTTTAAATCCCGACCGGATCTGATGACATTGGGGGGAATGGAGGGGGGGAAACCTAAAATCTTGGAAAACACAAAGTGGAGGGATCGGGATGAAACTTGATGGGAAAAATAACCGCAAGTCTTAGATACATGATTGACATAATCAGAACTGATTCGCTCTCTTTGGGGTAGTTGGGGGGGGGGGGGAGTAATTCTTAAAAATTAGAAAGAATGAGGTATTTTCAACTTACGAACAGGTGATTGAATCTCAATGAAATTTGATGTTTAGAAGGATATCGTGTCTGAAAGCTCTTGTTTTAAATCCTAACCGGATCTGGTGACATTGGGGGAAGTTTGGGGCGGGGAAACCTAAAATGATGGAAAACGCTTAGATTGGAGGGATTGGGATGAATCTTGGTTGGAAAAATTAAGCAGAAGTCTTGCAAACGTGATTTACATAATTGGAACGGATCCGCTCAATTGCGGGGGGGGGGGTAATTCTGAAAAATAAGAAATGACGTATTTTTAACTTACAAGGGAGTGATCGGATCTTCATGAAACTTCATATTTAGAAGGACCTCGTAACTCAAATATCTTATTTTAAATCTCAACCGGATCAAGCGTAATTGGGGGGGGGGCTGGAAATCTTAGAAAATACTTAAAGCAGTGAGCTCAGGATGAAACTGGATGGGAAGAATAGAAACCTGTCTAAGATACGTGACTGACATAACTGGACTGGATCTGCTCTCTTTGGTGGAATTGGGGTGGGGGGGGGGGTAATTTTGAAAATTGAGGTATTTGTAAGTTACGAAAGGGTGACCAGATCTTAATGAAATTTGATATTTAGAAGGATCTTGTGCTTTAAAGTTATAATTTCAAATTCCGACCAGATCCTGTGACATTCGGGGGAGGTGGAGGGGGAAACCGGAATTCTTGGAAAACATGAAAATTGGGGTATTTATATCTTACGAAAAGATGATCGGATCGTAATGAAATTTGATTTTTAGAAGGAATTCATGTCTCAGAGCTCTTATTTCAAATCCCGACCAGATCTTTTGACATTGGGGGGACTTGGAGGGGGAAATATTGGAAAAACACTTAGAGTGGAGGAATCGGGATTGAGCTTGGTGGATAGAATAAACAAATGTCCTTGATACGTGATTGACAGAATTGTACTGGATTTGCTCTCTTTGGGGGAGTTGGGGGGAGGGGTTCAGTGATTTGGCGAGTTCGGTGCTTCTAGACGTGCTAGGGCGATGAAAATTGGCAGGCGTGTCAGGGAGCTGCACAATTTTATTTGATAAAGTCGTTTTCCCAGATTCGACCATCTGGGGGGCAAAAGGGAGAGGAAAAATTAGAAAAAACTAGGTATTTATAACTTACGAGTGGGTGATCGGATCTTAATGAATTTTGATATTTAGAAGGACTTTGTGACTCAGAGCTCTTATTTTAAATGTTGACCGGCATTAAGCCTCTTATTTTCCTTTTTAAATCAATCTATTGATTCATAGAATTTTGTTAGAGCTCATACCGTATGATCTCTTGGCTCTTAGCTCTTCTCGCCTCGTCACAAGTGTCATATGAGCTCTTAGCTCTTGTTGTTGATGGGAGTTTGAAACCTTCACAGTAAAGGTTGTTGTCATGTTGAACCAATGGTGTTATTTTTGTTGGATTTCTTTTTTTCTTTTGAGGCCCCCCTTTTGAAAGTCAGACTCAATTCTTTTGATGGGTAACAATCAAAATTTTGACATAATTATTTTGTTCAACATAGTTGAAAGATCTGGAAATTATGTGTTTGAGGAAGACACCTCTCCCCCTCAACAGTCCTAAGGGCAAGGGTTGTAACTTATGCCCAGGAGCATATAAGGTTTATATAGAAAGGGTGATTGTATAAATTTCAGAGAGGGCTCATTGAATTGGTAATCAGAAGTTCTAGTGCCTTTTTAAGATTGAGAGTGATTGGAGGGTGCATACCCCGCCCCACATGCACACACTTTATATTTTCACTAAATGTAACTTAGAAATTTTTAGATGACCAGTTGTTGCTTCAGAAACTTCAAAAAGGCTTTCAAAAACTGTCATCCTATTGACAGTTTGATCTATTATTTTATTTTGTTATTGTTCCGTTTTCTTAAGTGCCTTGTTCGTTTGTCTTTGGATTTCATCAGTCATTATGTTTCTTTCTTTGGCCAAAAATGTACTATCCAAAAACTTGTGGATTCTCAATAAACCGAAACGCAGTCAATAAATTATAATTTGTACATACCCCACATGTAACTCCTAAATATGTTATCTAGTCTTTTCCTTAGTCGAATTAGTGTCTGAACAAATCCTGGTATTATATGAGATTTTCACACGATTATGAGATTGATAATGATGGATGATATGACTTGACGCCCTTTATCTCTGAAGTCACTTCAGCCTCTAGGCTTTTTTGTTTATGTTTTTTTTAGATATGAATTACTGGAGCTTTTTCTAAGCTTGCAAGATGGGCTAATAACTTCACCAAAGTAGCCTTTGATAACGAACCCTTACGCTCATAATCCATATGTCACTGTTGCGGTAGTAAAACCAACCTAATAAAGAACAATCTTTGGGCCATAGAAACCGAAAATTTTTAACAAAAATTTGTTCTTTAAAAATGCTCAACTAAAAGAAATCCAGGAGTGGTAACTTTAATTCACTTTTAACTCGACTGTAATGTGTAGTTTCGAAATTTTGAAAAAAACAAAAAAAAACCTGAAATCTCTGGAAAATGGCCTCAGATCTAGAAATTGCCATGTTCAAAAACTTTTCATTGGATGTTTATAGCCTTTCTTCTCCAAATTCAGAAAATTGTCCGCACAATTGTGTATCATTTTTTTTTCTCTGTGTCCTTAGGGAATCATAGGATTAGTTTCCAGAACGTGTAGAGCTATGAGGCTGGGTAAACTCTATTTACTAAGGTATTCCTAAGGGGATTCTATGGTATAAATATGAGTTCGATTAATTGGTTAGAATGGTTCCAGATGCAGTGGATAGACATTTCCATCAAATTGTCTAATGTCCATCATGTTATAAATTTATTGCTATGCTTACGCAATGCCTTATTTCACAATGGTATATTGCTCTGGACCTAGATTACGAAATGTGGGGTTTCGAGTTCAAGTCTTACGCTCTTGCTTTTTTCTGCGAATAGTGTCAAAGTAGGATTTATACTCTCCTCATCATCAATCAAGACCACGACTGTGAAACAAGAATATGGTTTCAAATTCATGCCAATCAGAAAACAAGTAGAAAGCAATTTTACTGACGATATGTTTTAAAACAACCTAGGGTAAATTAAAGTCCAACTCCAAGGCAAATGGCAAGAGCTGCTGATGATTAAAGCCCTTCGTATTACCAGCCGGAACGTCTTCCCGCTTCCTATACAGTGGAATAGTTGAAAAAAGAAGGAAAAAAAATGCTTTGGTTGGTTTAGTTTATTACAATAGTACTATTTAATGTTTATCAGACGGAAACTTATAAGTTCATAATTTAAGGATCTTGCAACAGCTTTATCATGAAGTAGGCTTTCCATTGATTTCTTGGTGCAAGATAGGTCTATCTTGGTTCAAGATAGGTCTTGAATTGTTCGCGAGAGGTCGTGGGTCCAACTTTTATATTCTAATGTTCTTATTTTGTGCATGGTGCCAAAGATGAAAATTGGTAGGAAATTCATTTTTTTATTTCTCTTTAGCCTGTAAATTACAAAAAAAATTATGATTTCTTTCAAGAAACCAAAACCAAATTCTAATTACCTCGATTCAGAACTGGTAGCTGTTCTTAAAGTAAACTTAAAAATGATTCGTAATTATTATAATCTCGTATTCTCTGCTTTTGTTCTAACCTTCTCTCTGCACAAAAGAGGCTATTTGCTAACATGCACATTTAATCTGTTGGAAATTAAAACAGGCACATATTTAACAAGAAAAGAACTACGTTTTTGAGTGAAAGTTAAGAGCGAAGTTGAAAGTCGAAACGAACAAAAATGATCACGATTCAATTTCTGCGATATACTACTCTTTAGAATTAACTATACGCATTTTACTGAAACATGAAACAGAAAAGTGCAAAGATAAATCTCTTTATCAACTAAGGTTTCTGAATCACACTGTTATTCTTAGTTTTCTTTTTCAGTAAATGGCCAATAATTAATTTTGAATAGTAGCATGTCGCATGGGTTGAATGGAGATCATTTTTGTTCGTTTTAAGCTTCTACTTGTAACTTTTTGGCTTGTTACTTTTATTCAAAAAGGGCAGTTTTTTCGTGGTAGTCAAACAGTTCGTGGTAAAGAACTGTAGTAAGAAGCGACCCAGCTCAATAGAAAACAAAACTCTAAAAAATGGAGTTTTGATACTAAAAGATACATCAAAAGAATCGGCTTTTTATCCTGATTTCAAATATACAAGTTTCATTAAATTTAGTCTTCGTCATCAAAAGTTATTAGCCTGAGAAAATTTGTCTTATTTTTGAAAATAGGGGGACCCCCCCCTAAAACCTATTTTGGAAAATAGGGGGAAAGTCATAGAATCTTAACGAAAATCACACCATCGCATTCAACGCATCAGAATGCATAATTCAACGCAACGCATTCACGCATAATTCTGACAAATTAGAAAAATGAGGTATTTTTGTATTAAATCCCAACCGGACCTGGTGAAGGGGAAGTTGGGGGTGGGGCGGAACCTAAAATCTTGGAAAATGCTTAGAGTGGTGGGATCGGGATGAAACTTGGTGGGAAAAATAAGCAAGTCCTAGATAGGAGATCGACATAACTGGAACGGATCTGCTCTCTTTTTGGGGGGGGGGGTTTCTGTTTTCCCCCTCCAACTCCCCCCAATGTCAACAGATCTGGTAAGGATTTGAAACAAGAGCTCTGAGACCTGAGTTCCTTCTAAATATCAAATTTCATTAAGATCCGGTCACCCGTTCTTAAGTTACAAATGCCTCATTTTTTCTAATTTTTTCGAATTGGTCCAAATATAAAATAGCCTAGGCTATTTTAACAATGGATTTTTAACCAAGAACTTTTATTGTGTGTTATTGTTTATTATTTTCTTTGCTGAAGACAGCCCTTAGTTATAGGGCCGAAACATTCAAATAGATTTTGTTCGTTCACTGTCTTGGGAAAAAGTCTTCATTATTCTCTCTTCTGTATTTATGGCACTTGGTATTAACCAAGTGACATATAGCAATCGCCAATTCTGTCGGTCTGTCTATCGGTCCCGGTTTTGCTACTTTAGGCACTTCCAGGTAAGCTAGGACAATGAAATTTGGCAAGCGTATCAGGGACCGGACCAGATTAAATTAGAAATAGTCGTTTTCCCGATTTGACCATCTGGGGGGGGGGGGGGAGCGAGGGCTCGGTTAATTCGCAAAAAATAGAAAAAATGAAGTATTTTTAACTTATGAGTGGGTGATTGGATCTTAATGAAATTTGATATTTAGAATGATATTGTGTCTCAGAACTCTTATTATAAATCCCGACCGGATCTGATGACATTGGGGGGAGTTGGAGGAGGAAAACCTAAAGTCCCGGTTTTGCTACTTTAGGCACTTCCAGGTAAGCTAGGACGATGAAATTTGGCAAGCGCATCAGGGACCAGACCAGATTAAATTAGAAATAGTCGTTTTCCCGATTTGACCATCTGGGGGGGAGTGGGGGCCGGTTAATTCGGAAAAAATAGAAAAAATGAAGTATTTTTAACTTATGAGCGTGTGATTGGATCTTAATGAAATTTGATGTTTGGAATGATATTGTGTCTCAGAGCTCTTATTTTAAATCCCGACCGAGTCTGATGACATTGGGGGGAGTTGGAGGGAGGAAACCTAAAATCTTGGAAAACACTTAAAGTGGAGGGATCGGGATGAAACTTGATGGGAAAAATAAGCGCAAGTCCCAGATACATGATTGACATAATCGGAACTGATTCGCTCTCTTTGGGGTAGTGGGGGGGGAGTAATTCTTAAAAATTAGAAAAATGAGGTATTTTCAACTTACGAACGGGTGATCGGATCCCAATGAAATTTGATGTTTAGAAGGATATCGTGTCTTAGAGCTCTTATTTTAAATCCCGACCGGATCTGGTGATGGGGGCTGGGAGTTGGGAGGGGGGAACCTAAAACTTGGAAAACACTTAGAAATACTGTTTTTAAGGTAAAAAGCAAGTTGAAAACGTTTAGTTATCACTAATAAATTAATTATCGCTGCATTCCAAATATTGCTTCAGCTAATGATTTTCAAGTCTTAAAACTATTAGAGTAAAACAGATTTAGAGCAATTAGAGTAAGCTATTTTAGCATATCAATAGCACTACAAACTTAAAAGATAAGAATCGCTAGGACGAAATAGGAAAATATACTTTTATATCCTAGAAGGTATACCAAAGATAGGTAAAACGTTAAAGAATACGGTATTAGACTTTACAGTCATCACCGGTGGTGCTGATCTCCGTTTCTTGGTCCTTCTGCCAGGAAGTGCAATGGGGGGGGGGCTGGGGGCCAACCATCCTGTGCTTTTGCACACCCTTCCTGTTTACCTTCCCCAGATTTCTCCTGGTACCCATTTAGAACTGGTTGGACTCTGCCTGAGCTTACAGTGTCACGCCACTGACCCCCGTCCCAAACTAAATAATTGGGTACACTTGGATTCGAACCCTTGCCCTCTCAGACAAAGGATCCTGAATCTGGCACACCAACCCACTCGGCCAGGTTGGCTCCAAATCCCAAAGATAGAGAGGGTAAAAAAAACTTTTTTTTTTATTTCCAAATGCATGAAAAGGTACAATAAAGAAATCTGCCCCCTCCCCCCCAAAAAAATCATTGACATTTTTAAGGGCTAAAAGAAAAGTGTTGGGCAGTCGTGGCATGTTCTGTAACCATTCAAGGACGATTTTCCATGGCATGATCACTCCGAAGTTTCATTTTTAGTTTAAAAATGAATTCCAATTTGATTTGATAAAATGAATCGTAATCGTTTTCTTTTATGTTCTCTATTTGATATTTTACTTATATTTTTAATGTTATTTTAAGTTTTCTCTGTGAAATTCTGTTAGTTGGACATTCGAATTCTGGTCTAATTAATATGACGAATATTAACGTAAGCCAAGATGCCAACACTTACACTTAATAAAAACCTGTGATACGGGGACCACTAGTTAAACAAAGAAAGTATTTATTGGTAAATAGGGAGTAATTTGAGAATTGATTTTATATTTAAATGACAAAATTTTGTTCTAACAAACTGGTATTTAGTCTTACTGATATGATATCTAAGAAAACGCACGTTCTATTTTGAGATTGATTTATTACAATAAAATTCTGAAAGAACTTCTAAATTGTAGTTGCATGCTGAAGGGGAGGAGGGCGAAGTCAAAGAGTGGAAGCACAGTATTTTTTTTTTTTTTTTTTGTGCAAAGTATATTTTGTAGGACAAACAAGAAGAGAGAGAAAAGAAGAGAGGTGGTGGAAGCAGCTTATTAAATGTGGTTAAATGCAGACGCAAACGCATGTTCTATTTTTAGATTGATTTATAACAGTAAATTTCTGAAAAACTTCTAAATTGAAGTTGCATGCTGTAGTTAGTCACCATTTTTTTTTCAATATAGGTTTGCAAACACCAAAAACAAGAAGAACAAAAGGGAATTTCTCAAGACATTCTAATTTGTCTCCCACTGTCTTGAGAAAGTCCCTTTTGTTCTTCTTGTTTTTGGTGTTTGTGATGGGAAGGCAGTGTGGTCTTCGTCTCTATTTATTTTTTTTTCTTTAATGTGGTCACCGGTTCCTGAGACAAGTGAGAGTTTCTAGAGTCATGTCAAGTTGTTCTAGTGCTGCTCGTCTTTGTGAAATTACATATTCAATAAAAAAATATTATTAAAATAATCAAAATAGTTAATCTTGGTGTATAGACTTCCAACAACTAAAATTGTTGTATTTTCTATTAACATATTTTAAATCCACAGGTCTGGTGCGTCAAGGTCAAACAATTGTTCCAAAATTTTAAACTATTTGTCAGATAAGATGTTTGTATTATTACAATTAGACTCAAAAAAGTTAATAATAATCACTAAGTGTTAATAAAGTTTAGTGTTGAAAATGACCCCCCTCTTGCGAACATCCCTGAGTCTATTAACAGGACATATCTTCTTTCTAGTGAATTCTAGTTCCTTAGTGGGAATAAATATGAATATATGAATTGTAGATATTTAATAATAATACAAAGGGACAAATAATTAGAAGAGATGGAACAATAGAAAGAAAAATTGCTATAAGTAGTGTTGTCACAAATTTGTTTTTTTCAAGTTAGGATATATAGTGGCCAATGCATATATTTATTTTTTGGGTCCAGCATATTTTGTCAGACCAGTGGGACGTTATTCTGGAGTGCAAAGTATTCAGAAACCAGTTCCGAGGTATGGCAAATTTCACATGTCATCAACCTTATTGTAAAATATATTATCCCGAACCATCTCAGAGACTTTCTGATGAGGCCACTTCCTCAACAAGCGTACCAACTGCTAGTGTAAAAAACAAAAAAATAAGGATTGTTGAAAAACCTTTAGAAAAGCGAGATGTTCCAGTCGAAGGTCAAACCAGTCGAAGGTCATTAGTTTTCAAACCATCCATCAATTATACAGAAAGTATTCAGGAAGTATTTAAAAATATTCAGAAAGATCTTGCCAATGGGAATTCAATGCGGCTGGTTAATAGTGTCAAATTAGTTTTTCAAAGCTTTAATGGTGCCAATATAAATGAAGATGTGGAAATTTCTGGAAGAAAACCTAAGTGCACGAAATGTGAGTTCTTTTTCTTGCTTTGTCGCCTTTTTTTATTTTTCTATAATTATTTTTTAGTACTGTGTAATCATGCTTTTTGTAGTTTTTATGTAATGATTTTGTAAAGTATTTTTTATAATTATCATGTAATTATTCTTTTTTAATTCCTTATATGATATTAATAGTTCTTTATAATAGTTTTCATAATTCTTGTTTAACAATTGACTTCTTTATAATTCTTTGCAACTCTTAACATTAGTTTTCTATAAATCTTTTTTAATAATTCTATATTTCTAGGACAAAACAAGTACACCAAATGTGACTTCTTTTTGCTGCTTTGGCTCTGTTTTTTATATTTCTAATCACTATCTTTATTAGTGAGCTATAATTGTGCATTTATTTATTTTTTCTTGAAAAAACCTCAGTATTTCTCCGGGAAAATTGTTATCCTGGAAATTTCTGGCCTAAAAAAAACGATCTGTATAGGTCAGAAGTTTGAAAAAAGTCATTAAGAGCCTCAATTGTGGAAAAAATAATATTTATTTAAGTGACGTCATATTTATGAATACATTCAAAACGCATATTTACGTCATATTTGCCTCAGTAGTGGTTGTATCGTTTTAAGTGTCTATGATGAAGGCAAAATTACAGAAGAAATAAATGATTGACAAGAAAAATCATATGATTCATGTCATATTTATGAGTAAACTACATTCTGAGAGAATAAATTATATTACCCCCCCCCCCCCCCAATGGAGTGAACGTTTCCCTTTTATATCTATGATGCATACGCCATTTCAAAAGGAACATAGCTAAGTATAAAATGCCAAGTGTAATTAGTCTATTTACAAAAGGCGTTTTAAGTAGTTTCATAATGCCTAGAGTAAGTAGAGCTAGTAGAGAGAGTAATTATAATGTCTAGAGGACAAATGAAGAACCTAGGACATCAAACATGACAAGACCAATCTGATCTTTCATACAGTTTTGCAATTACTAGTTTTTGCTGTTTACGTATTTTAATGTCTTTTCATACTACAAGCGGTTCAAAGATATTTCATTATTAAAGCTAGTCCAATTTCTAACAACGATATGTACAAAGCTTCAACTTTTGGTTCTTTTTTTTAAGGTTTTTATGCCACTTGGTATTAACCAAGTGACATATAAAAATCGCAAATTCTGTCGGTTGGTCTGTCGGGGATTTGCTAGTTAGGCACTTCCAAATAAGCTAGGCGAATGAAATTTGGCAGGCGTATCAGGGGCCGGACCAGCTTAAATTATAAGTAGTTGTTTCCCCGATTTGATCATCTGGGAGGGAGTGGGGGCCGGTTATTTTGGATAAAATAGAAAAAATGAAGTATTTTCAACTTACGAGCGGGTGATCAGATCTTAATGGAATATTATGTTTGGAAGAATATCATGTCTCAGAGCTCATTTTTAAAATCCTGACAGGATCTGATGAGATTGAGGGGAGTTGGGGGGGGGGGCGCTAAAATCTTGGAAAACCCCTAGAGTGGACGGATCGGGATGAAACTTGGCAGAAAAATAAGCAGAAGTCCTAGATACGTGATTGAAATAACTGGAACGGACCTGCTCTCTTTGGGGGAGTTTGGGGGGGTGGGGGGTTAAACCTGAAAAATCACAAAAATGAGGTAGGCTATTTTTAACTTACGAAGAAGTTATCGGATCTTATGAAATTAGATTTTTTGTAGGATATCATGTCTCAGAGATATTTTTTTAAATCCCGACCTGATCCGGTGACATTGGGGGGAGTTGAGGTGGTGGGGGACCTAAAATCTTGGAAAATGCTTAGAGTGAAGGGATCGGGATGAAACTTGGTGGGAAAAATAAGTACAAGTCCTAGATACGTGATTGACATAACTGGAACGGATCCGCTCTTTTTGGGGGAGTTGGGGGGGGGTTAATTCTGAAAAATTAGGTATTTTTAACTTAAGAAGGAGTGATCGGATCTTAATAAAATTTCATATTCAGAAGGACCTTGTAACTTGGATATATTATTTTAAATCCCGACCGGATCCAGTGTCATTGGGGCAAGGGGGTACCGGAAATTTGGAAAATGCTTAAAGTGGAGAGATCAGGATGAAACTTGGTGGAAAGAATAAGCACACAAGTCCAAGATAGGTGACTGACATGACCGGACCGGATCCGCTCTCTTTGGTGGAGTTGGGGGGGGGGAGTGATTTGGGAAAATTAGAAAAAATGAAGTATTTGTAACTTACGAACGGTTGATCAGATTTTAATATAATTTGATATCTAGAAGGATTTTGTGCTTTAAAACTCAATTAAATCCCGACCAGATCCGGTGACATTGAAGGGAGTTGGAGGAGGAAGCTTGGAATTCTTGAAAAACGTGAAATCGAGCTATCTTACGAATGTGTGATCGGATCTCAATGAAACTTGATATAGAAGAATCCTATGTCTCAGATGCTCCGTTTTCAATTCGAATCGGATCTGGGGACATAGAGGGTTGGAGGGGGGAAACTGGAAATATTGGAAAATGCTTAGAGTGGAGATATCGAGAGGAAACTTGATGGGAAGAATAAGCACAAGTTATAGATACGAGATTGACATAATTGGTACCGATCTGTTCTCTTTGGGGGAGCCGGAGGTTGTTAATTTGGAAAAGTTAGAAAAATTGAGGTATTTTTAACTTAGGAACGGGTGACCGGATCTTAATGAAATTTGATATTTAGAAGGAACTCATGTCTCAGAGCTCTTATTTCAAATCCCGACCAGATCTGTTGACATTGAGGGGAGCTGGAGGGGAAAACCAGAAATCTTGGAAAAAGCTTATAAATGTCGTAGATACGTGACTGACGTAACCGGGCTGGATCTGCTCTCTTTGGGGGAGTTAGGTGGTGGGGTTCAGTGCTTTGGTGAGTCTGGTGCTTCTGACGATGAAAATTGGTAGGCGTGTCAGGGAGCTGTACAAATTGACTTGATAAAGTCGTTTTGCCCGTTTCGAACATCTTGGGGGCTGAAGGGAGAGGAAAAATTAGAAAGATTGAGGTATTTTTAAATTGTAAGTGGGTGATCGGATCTTAATGAATTATTATATTTAGAAGGACCTCGTGACTCAGAGCTCTTATTTTAAATCCCGACCGGCATTAAGCCTCTAATTTTCCTTTTTAAGCAATCTATTGATTCTTAGAATTTTGCTAGAGCTCATACCATATGAGCTCTTGGCTCTTCCGACCTCGTCATAAGTGCCATATGAGCTCTTAGCTCTTTGTTTCTTTCGTTTTTGTTTTTATCATCATTTCTTTACAGGTCTTTTATCCCCCATCAATTAGCGTCTTCTTTCTTTTCTAGGTTGAAAAGCTAAGTAATTAAGTGAGGAGCTGAGCAGTAAATTTCGCTAATTAATAATAAATAGAAGTCTGTATGCTGTTGCCGTCTTTTTGTGTGATAGCTTCAATTCTTCACAGAAAAAGGCGTTGCAACAGACCTGTCTTCTTTTAATTCTAAAGTTAAAATAAAAATCAAGGGTTCTCAACTTTAAGTTCATTTAAGTATCTGTAAAACTCTTGTTTTGCTTTTTTGTCTCTCCTTTTAATACTTTAAAAGAATTTGAGCCCTTAAACATTTTGAAATTATTATCTTTTTTGCTAACCCCTCGCTAAACGAATTTACTGCTCATCCAAGCTCTTCTGATTCATCCATGGCCTCTGCTCCTCAGCCAAAGAACCGATTCCAGAGTCAAGAAACAATTAAAAAGAAAACCTGAGATATGTTATTTTCCTTTTATCTTAATAAAAATTGAAACGCTTTTTTAAGTTAAACTTTATTATTTCGTTTTCTTACAGCTTATCATGTACTTGCTACTTTCTGTTCCTAGAGTCAGCAATTATTCAAGGAACCCTAATTAAAAAGATTAAGTCAGTTAGAGAGGCGATCTTGCTCAAAATCTTAGTCATGGAATTGTTGTTTTTTTTTTTTTTTTTTGAAAAAGAAGCATTACATCTTGCACTTATTAATTTATACTGCTATATTAGCTGTATAATAATTATAACATCATGCGCTGCTTAAGTAAAGAGCGATATGGGCACATAGAAGTATTATTGTTTTTATTTTATTTTATTTTTTTTTTTGTTCTAGAATGGGTCACTTTCTATCGAAGGAGTTGTCGTAGAAACTTCGAAAAGAGCTCATTCGATTGGGAATTGTAAGGGATAGTGCCCCTCTTAATAGTCAAAAGTGATTCGAGGGTAACTAATACCCCTTCCACGCCCACCATTTCCCCAATGCAATAATACAAATTTTGAGTTAGCCATTTTGTTTAACGTAGTTGAAAGGACCAGAAATTATGTTTTTGAGGATGAAAAACCCCTACAGCTCTCAAGGCGAGGATTGTAAGTTTTGCCCGGGGGCATATAAGGTTTATGTAGAAAGGCTGATCGTATAAACTTCGGAGGGGGATATTTGGATTGCTAATCAGAAGTTATAGTGCCCTTTTTAACATTTAGTTATCAGGGAGCGGATAACCCCCCGCCTCCCCCTCCCAGACACACACCTCGTATTTCCCTGAAATGCAACTGATGGAAACTATAGGGGGCCATTTGTTGTGTTAGAAACATCGACAGGAGCTCATTCGATTGGAGATTGACAGGGCTAGTGCCCTTTTTAATAATTGAAAGTGAAAAGAGGGAAACTAAATCCCGTCTCATAGCCACCATTTCCCTACATACATTCAATCAAAATTTTGAAATTTGTTAGTAATCAGAAGTTCTAGTGCCTTTTATAAGATTCAGAGTGATCTGAGGATGGATAACCCCACACCCCGCATTTTCTGTAAATACATCTGATAGACATTTTGAGATGGCCATATGATGTCTTAGAAACTTCGGAAAAGGCTCATTCGATTGGAAATTGAAAGAACTAGTGTCTTTTTTAATAATCAAATGTGATTGGAGGGCAACTAACCCTTGCACGCCCACCATTTCCCCCAACACATCTATCAAAATAGGACACATTTTTTTGAATGTTGTTGAAAGGTCCGGCAATTATGTCCTTGAGGATGACAACCCCTCAGTCGTCAAGACAAGGGTTGTAAGCTATGCCCTTGGGGGCATATAAGGTTTTTATAGAAAGATTGATCGTATAAACTTTGGGGGAGGCTCATTGGATTGGTAATTAGAATTTCTAGTGCCCTTTATAAGTTTCAGAGTGATTGGAGGATGGATGCCCCCGTACTTCGTATTTTTCTGAAATACATCTCATAGATATTTTGAGATGGCCATTTGTTGTAGAAACTTGGAAAAAGGCTCATTCGATTGGAAAATGAAGGGGCTAGTGCCTCTTTTAAGTGACTTGGAAGTAAATAACCCCCCTCCTACACCCACCATTTCCCCAGACATCCAATCAAATGCTGACATAGCCATTTTGTTTAGTGTAGTAGTTTAAAGATCCAGAAATTATGCCTTTTAGTATGACATCCCTCAGGAAAAGGGTTTTAAGTTATGCCCTGGGGGTATATATAGAAAGGGTGACGGTATAAACTTTGAAGGAGGTTCATTAGATTGGTAATCAGAATTTATAGAGCCCTTTATTAGATTCAGAGTAATTGGACGATGGATATTCCCCCCCCCCCCCACACACACACACACTTTGTATTTTCTCGAAATGCATCTGATAAAAACTTTGAGATCATCAATAGTTGTAGAAACTTCGAAAAAGGCTCATTCGATTGGATATTGAAGGGGATAGTTCCCCTTTTAAGAGTCGAAAGGGATTGGACAGCAACTAATCCCTCTCTGACAACCACCAATTTCCCCAAGGACATCCTATCAAAATTTTGAGATAGCTATTTTATTCAGCGTAGTTCAAAAGTCCGGAAACAAGTTTGTTGAATATGAAACCACCCCACGCCCTTCAGGGTATGGGTTGTAAGTTTCGACCAGGGGGGATATATTAGGTTCTTATAGAGGATGGTTGCATAAACTTCGGAGGGGCTCATTGGACTGGTAATCAGAAGTTCTAGTACCTATTATAAGATTTAGAGTGATATGAGGTTTGATACTCCAGCCTCCGATCACTCGGAGATAAGTAAAAGCCCTTTTACTTTTCGAAAATGATTGGAGGGGAACTAACCCCCCTCTAACGTCCACCATTTCCCCAAACATCCAATCAAAATGTTTAGATAGCCATTTTGTTCAACTTATTAATAGGTCAGGAAATTATGTCTGAGGATTACAACAACCCCCCCCCCCCTAGCCCTTTTTAAGATTCAAAGTAATCGGAGGATGAATACCCTTTCCCCCCCACGCCTCATACTTTCCTAAAATGCATCTGATAGCATTTCGTTTTTTTATTTAATGTTATTGTTGATTGTCGTTTGTGTTTACTCCACTATCTTTTGATGTAAGTGGGTTATAAAGAAATAATATATAATTATTATAGTTATTTTGAAATAGCCATTTGCTGTCGTAGAAACTACAAAAAAGGCTCATTCGATTAGAAATTGAAATTACACTTTTTATACGTCACAATTCATTGGAGGGCAACATGAACTCTTCCGATGCCCTTCAATTCTCAAAATACATTTAATCAAAAATTTTCGGTAGCCATTTTGTTAAGCATAGTTGATAGGTCTGGAAATTAAGTTTTTGGGGTGGATAACCCTTACAGCCCTCAGCGAAAGGTTTGCATGCAATACCCTGAGGGTATATAGTTTTTATGGAGAGGGTGGTCGTATAAACTCCAGAAGGAGCTCATTGGACTGAAAGCAGCCACCCCCTCCCTACATCGTATTGTCCACAAATGTTTTCGATAAAAATTTTAGATACCCATTTGTTATAAAAGAGTCCAAAAATCATATAATAAGACCTTTTGGATGGGAAGAATCTCTTTTGGAATGGGAAAATGTGTTTTGTTTTCAATAAAGTACAAATTATGTTCTGGTCTTGAGAAGGTCTGGGGGTTATCAGCACTACTCACGTAAATTTCTGCTCATTTTGAGTTTGACTCAGCAATTGAGTTTTTTTAAGTTAATAAATAAAATAGACCGATACTTTAGATGTAATTATAGAGCAATTAATTGGCAAAGCAATACTTTCAGTTTTTAGTTTTATACCTTGGATTTACGCTACGGAGTGGATTTACGCTACGGAGAAGAGTTCAAAGCCTGAAAACCCGGTTTGTTTTCATGTGCATCGCTTCCAAAGAAAAACTATCATTGCGGACCTTATATTTTGAGAAATACACAGTTTAACGGAGAAATTGCGTCGCAATATTATATTCAGTTCAGGAAATGGCGATTTCAGGAGATTTCTCCCCCTGCCTCCCATGATGAGGAGTCATTTTCAATCCCTTTCGAATATTACTTATAGTGCTCGTTTGTTTCTGTTACGTTTTCAAATGGTAGCATTCCTTGGGCTTGTTTACGGGATTTATTTAGCGACTGGAGAGCCTGAAAACAAAAAAAAATTGGTAGAAGGGAAAACTCCTATTTTTGTTATTGAAAAGATTTTTGTTTCAGATTTTTCTATAGGTTTTCAATTTAGGAAGGTTAATCTCACTAACCTGGGACGTTCACATGATTTACTTCAAATTGGGATGCATTTCGAGATTTATTTAGTAATTTCAATCAGAAGTGCCTCCATTAAAAAGTCCAGGATTTCTGGAGAATTAAGTTTCCCCTGCATATATTCCTGCCATTGAGCTTTTAAGTTGACTGAATTATTAGAATAGTAATTAACCAGTAACGGCAAGGTGGGAGGGTTTAATGAATTTGAAGATAGAAGGGGAGAAAATAATGAAAATTTATTTCAATTAAGAAGGTTCCAGGAATTGGTTAGGATTCCAGAAGTACTACATGAGGTGTATTTGATCGAAATCTTCCATTGCTAGTTAGCTTGCCACTCATTTTGATTGCAAAACACAAGAGACATTTGTATCAAGGGAGTCTAGCCAGAAATTATTCTGGAGGTTTAAAATATTTCCCAGAAATTTGTCATTTTTGCTTTGTTTTAGACAGTAATATAAATTCTTTAGAATGTAGGGGGATATGCAAAATGACCTTTCAAAGATCTATCAGCGGGAAATTTTACTTTTTTTTTTAAATTGTTTTAAGAAAATATGTTTTTCAAAAAAAAATTACAAAAAAATATTCTTCAGAATTTCGAGGAAGGCGGTGAAGGGGGAAATTCAGAGGTCAGCCATTCAAATATTTGTAAATATAGATATGTATTAGTTCTTATGGTACTTGGAATTTACCAAGTGACATATATAATCAGTTATGACATTAGTTTTCATTCAGAGTTCAAGGAGTTAACAACAAAACCAGATTTCATTTCTTTCGGATAACATCCATGCTTACATTTAGACAAATTGTGTAACTAACCAGTTTAAACCAAGATTGAAATAACGTTTCTCTCCTGTGTGGCTTTGAGCCAATATTGTGATTTTTTCGAATGGTGAAAAAAAGTCTTATTGCTAATTAACGATACTGGATCAAATCAAGGAGTGATAAAGGTTTTACATTTTGCACTTTGATAAGTTTATAAGGGTGTAAATGGCAGTCCAAACACGAGAGGCCGAGAAAATGCTAAGTGCCCAGTTCTTGCAAGAAATTAATTTTAAATTGGATTTATTACCGGTGCTTTCGCAGAAAGTTAATACGATTCCTGAACTTTCGGATAGCATTGATGCCATATAAGCACAGTTAAGTAACATTATTACGCAGTTATCTAACAATGCTAAGACAAATGATGAAATTAAAAAAAGAGCTGGAAAATGTGAAATCTAACCTAGCAGTCTCTTATGAACGAGCCAACAAGCTCGAAGCAGAGCAGAAAAGAACGAATTTAATCTTCTATAATTACACCCCTCAACAACTCGGAGATTATACTCTGAAGCAAGAAATTACGGGGTTATTAAATCGTACTATGCCGTCTCTCGGAATAAATCGAAGTGATATCAGTGACATTTTTAGATTGAAATCAGGGCCGATAGTAGTAAAGCTAAACTCGGTTGAAATCAGAGACTATATTTTAAGAAACAGCTCCGTATTAAGAAGGTTTGGTTTATCGGTGGCTCCGGATTACACAGCTATACAAAGGGAGGCCCGTAAACATTTAAAGGAAATGTTGACTACTGCGCAAAATGATGGCCGTGATGCAAAATTACGAGGTGACAAACTATTCATCGAAAGCCGAATATTCAGGTATGATGGAAATTCAATAGTCGAGATTAAGCGTAATTTGAAGCCAGTACAAAATTCTGGTCCACCCTTTAGTGCTAGGCTCCCAAATGAGCCCAATAATATTCCGATGAGGCTGGTTAGTGATGCCAGAGATAGTGATACTGAGACATTAGTGCCATCGACCAGCACTCCTCAGGCAGTATCGACAGCTAAAAGACCTGCTAGTGCTATTGTCAGCCCAAATGACTTGTTTCGACCAGGTACTCGTAATGTAGCACCCAAAGGAAGCCATTCGCCAAGAAAGAAGTTTAATGAAAGACATCGTGGTGGTTTTTCACGTGATTTTTATGACAATAAACACCGAAGTGAGTTAGCGGATATAAATAACCGCACTCGTGAGTATTATCATATTGCCTTTCCCCCGACTAAGACTAGTAACGAGCAATCTCAACCAAAGGCTAGTGATGTTAACCTGCTAACAGAAGGCGTAGAAACATAGGATATAGAGGGCCATATACTGAGTCTAGTGTCTAGTGGAACATACAAGGATTACGTGATAAGTTGACCTATTTATATGACGATTTATTTTCGTTTGATATGATTTCGCTTATTGAAACATGGAACGATTGTTCTCCTATATCACCTCTCCCCGGGTATTTCGTTGAACAGACGATGCGCAATGTAGCAAGAAATAATAGACATTATGGTGGCATTTTGGTTATGGTTAAAGCATCGGCTATTGACGGCTATAGATCTGGAAACTTGCTTTGGCTGTCTATTTATTTGAAATGTGGGAAGAAATTAATTTTGGGTGTAGTGTATATACCTCCACAGAATAGTTCGTACAATCGAGAAAATACTTGGGAAATCTTAGAAGAATTTTCGTTAATACAAGAAAGTTATAGAGATCTGGATTGTGTGTTAATGGGGGATTTCAATGCTTATACCGGCCTGGAGGCTGAGATCCCAGATTTAGGTGATTTTGTCCCAATTTGTTGTAGAATACCACGAAGCAACAAGGATGAAAAAAGAAAAATAAATGTATGGGGAAGAAAGCTCCTGGCGTTTTGTGGGGAACATGGTCTGATGATTGCGAATGGTAGGTTTGGGAATGATAAGGGCAGGGGCGAGTTCACTTGCCTTTCGGGTCCAACTCCCAAGTGTTGTAGATTATGTGCTAATTAATATGCAATTTGTACCTGAATCAATAAATATGGGAGTATTAGATTTAGTTGGATCTGATCATAGAGCTATTATGCTTGAGGTAAAGATTGGGCCGTTTGTGAACCATGGTTCACGAGTAAGAAATTTCTATAATGCGGATTATAGAAAAATAGGTTTAGAAAAACGAATTAGAAATGATTTAACAGATAAAGATATTGAGGCATTTAGAAGGGAGCTCTTGGACTCGCATGTAAAAAATAAGTTGAAAGCGTTAGAAGACAATGAAAAAGATGCACATAGTGTAATTATGCCGTTAAATGAAATAATGGGCAGTTGTGCAGAATCATGTGGCCTGACTAGAAAATTAAAAAAGAATGAGGGATATTTTGACTTGGATTGCAAGTTAATGAAAGAAGAAGCAAAACATTTATTAAATCGTTTGAATGAATTTGATAGCGCGGAAGATCAGAGTTTAAAATTGGCTAAATATAAAGATAAAAGAAGAGAATATAAAAGTTTAATAAAAAGAAAAAAAAAGAGTACGAGAATAAGAAGAAACTGGCTATTGCTGATGATTTTAGAAATAAAGATTTTAAAAAGTTTTGGGGTTATATAAAGAATGATAGTGGAAGGAGAAATGTTAATACCCAGGGTGTTCCGGAAGTTGATTCATGGCCTGATTACCTAAATAATTTAGAAGGTGTTTGTGGAGATCTTCAGGAGGTAGCGCATACCCCAGAGATGGTTATTTATCCCATGAGAGAACATGATTACGATTTAGTGGGTGATGTGAATCGCCAAGAGATTAAGTCAATATTTAAGAATTTAAAAGGTGGTACTGCTGCGGGTGTTGATGGTATACCAATATTGTTATTTAAGAATTTTCTTCCCATTTTGATGCCGATAATTGTTCTTCTTTGTAATAAGGCGTTAAGGTCAGGGCAATGGCCAAGCGCTTGGAAGACATCATTGTTTATACCACTTTTTAAGAGAGGAAACCCGAAGGCTCATGAAAATTATCGTTTAATAGCACTTGTCCCTGCTTTAAGTAAGGTTTTGGAGAAAATTTTAGATACCAGGCTTTCCAATTGGTTAAATAAAAAAAAATTAATACATGAGGAACAAGGAGGTTTCAGGACAGGGTATGGGACGACAGATAGTGTGTTTATTTTAAAGGCATTAATAGATAAATATGGAAAGGGTAAAACTTGTCTTTATATGGGATTTCTGGATCTCCATAAGGCTTTTGATAGTGTCGACAGAGAGTTATTGAAGGATGCTATGGTAAATATTGGCCTTCCCTATTCATTTGTTAGATTGATAGTGAGCATGTATACTTGTGTGAGTGGAATCATTCAAGTTGGCAATAGGTTTTCGAAGCTTTTTGATATTAAGCGGGGAGTAAAACAGGCCAGCACCCTTTCACCTAAGTTGTTTAATATTTTTATTAATGATGTTGTTAATTTTCTAGAGAATAGATGGGCTCCGAAAGTTAGCCTAGGGACTCAAAAACTATCTCTCTTATTATTTGCAGATGATATTGCTTTGGTGGCTAATAAACTGCAAGATCTACAGACTCTTTTGAATCTCATAGAAGAATATTTGCATATAAAAAGTTAAGGTTGAATACTGAAAAGAGCGAAGTTGTTATTTTTAAAAAAAAGGAAGGTTGGGGACGATGAAAAATATACATTTAAATTTAATAATAAGGAACTATTTATAAGTAAAAGAATAAAATATTTAGGCTTTATCTTATCGGATAATCGAAGCCTAAGGAGTCATGTTGATGAAATAATTAAGAGAGGTAGAGTGGCCATGTCAGCTATATTTAGAAACCCGACGATAATGGGGATCAAAAACCTAAAAATGCATAAAAGAATATTTAACACAAAAATTTTACCCGTGATAGAATATGGAGCAGAAATATGGGGTGGAGAAACGGTGCAGCAACTGGAGTCCCTTCAGCTCCAGTATTATAAAAGAGTGTTTGGTCTACATCAGACAACTCATTCACAGATTCTGAAAGGTGATATGGGCCTGTTTTCTTTAAAGCTACGTAGGTATATTTTAATGCTTAGATTCTGGTTGAAGTTAACTAAGAGTAATGAAGATAGACTAGTAAGAGCGGCATATGAAGAGATGTTGAAATGTGGTTTAAAAACCTGGTGGCCATCCCAAATTAAATCATTACTAGAAAAAGTAGGAATGCCTTATTTATGGAATAATGGTCTTTGCACTCGTGATGTACCAACAAATTTAGAAAGCCAGGTACGATTTATATTAGAGAGTCAGGAAATTCAGCATTGGCAAGGGCTGGTTTTTGATTCTACAACCCTGCAACATTATAATCAGGCAAAACCTAGTTTTGGGGAGGAAGTTTATTTTAAATTTAACTTACCGGCTATGATTCTACGTCGTTGGATCCAGCTTAGGGCAAATTGTCTTCCAATCCAGAACAGGCAAAAAACGTTCGACAAAAATAAAATGATAGTTGGTCCTGATAGGCGGTATGTTTGTCCCCTTTGTAAAGATGATGATGAAGACTTGGATCATTTTCTCCGGAAATGCCCGGTGCTCTTGGACTTACGGGAAATTTATTTGCATGGGGTTAATTTAATGCTTCCGGGTACTCTACAAAATAGTAACCCAACTACAATATTTCGAGTGGGAGTATATATAGATAAATCTTTAATAAGAAGAAAAAGTTTTATATGATTAATTTCCTTTGTAGTTAGATTAGGTACTTTTTGCGTTGAATTCTGTTTTTTGTGCGTGTTCGTACTGTTGTCAATTTCCTTACTTGTTTGTTATTTATTTATATTTTTGTGTATATGGCCCACGGGTTTTTGAAATACACTTATCTATCTATCTATAGTGATCGTAATTTCTGTCCGTCGATGTGTCTGTTGGTCCCGGTTTTGCTAGTTTGGGCCCTTCCAGATAAGCTAGGACGATAAAAGTTGGCAGGTGTATCAGGGATCAGACCAGATTAAATCAAAATAATCACTTCTCTGATTCCACCATCTGGAGGGGGGAGTGGAGGGACAGTTAATTGGGAAATTTTTTAAAAAATGAGGTATTTTCAACTTACAAATGGGTAATCAGATCTTAATGAAAATTGAAATTTAGAAGGTTCTCGCGTCTTAGAGTTCTCATCTTAATTTCCAACCGAATCTGGTGACATTCGGGGAAGTTGAAGGGGGAAACCGGAAATCTTGGAAAACGCTTAGAGTGGAGAGATCAGGATGAAACTTAATGGGAAGAATAAGCACAAGCTCTAGATACGTGATTGACATAGCCGGAACAGATCCACTCTCTTTGGAGGAGTTTGGGGGGGGGGGGTGTATTTTGATTAATTCGGAAAAATTTGAAAAATTAGGTATCTTTAACTTACGAATGGGTGACCGGATCTTAATAAAAATTTAATATTTAAAAGGATCTTGTAACTTGGAGCTCTTATATTAAATCCCGACCGGGTCCGGTGACATTGCGGGGAGTTGGAGGGGGAAACCGGAAATCTTCGAAAACGCTCAGAGTGGCGAGATCGGGATGAAACTGGTGGGAAGAATAAGCACAAGTCTGAGATATGTGATTGACATAACCAGTGTGGCTCCGCTTTCTTTGGGGGTGTGGTTAGTTCGGAAAAATTGAGATATTTTTAACTCATGAAAGGGTGATCGAATTTTAATTAAATTTGATATTTAGAAGGACCTCGTGCCTCAGAGTTCTTTTTTTAATCTCGACCAGATTCGATGACATTTGGGGGGGGGGGGGTTGAGGGAGAAACTGGAAATCTTCGAAAACGCCTAGAGTGGAGAGATCGGAATGAAAGTTTGTGAGAAGACCTAGATAGGTGATTTTGATAACCAGACCGGATCTTCTCTCTTTGGGGGAGTGTTGGGGGATGGTTAAGTCGGAAAATTAGAAAGAAAAATGGTATTTTAATTTACGAACAGGTTGGCAGATTTTAATGAAATTTCATATTTACAAGGATCTCGTGTCCTAGAGCTCGTATTTTAATTATCGACCAGATCTAGTGAAATTTGGAGGGGAAAACGGGAAATCTTGGACAACGCTTAGAGTGGAGAGGTCGGGATGAAACTTGGTGGGAGGAATAAGCACTAGTCCTAGATACGTGATTGATATAACCGGACCAGATATGCTCTCTATGGGGGAGTTCGAAAGGGGGGGGGGGTATAATTTAAAAATTAGAAAATATGAGGTATTTTTAACTTACGAACGGGCGATCGGATCCTAATGAAATTGGATATTTAGAAGGACCTCGCGCCTCAGATATCTTTTTGAAATCTTGAACGGATCCGGTGAGATTGGTGGGAGTCGGAGGGGGAAACCGGAAATTTTGGAAAACACTTAAGAGTATAGAGATCAGGATGAAACTTGGTGGGAAGAATAAGCACTAGTCCTAGATACGTGATTGACATAATCGGACCGGAACTGCTCTCTTTGAGGGATTTTTTTTTGGGGGGGGGTATAATTTAGTAATTCAGAAAAACTAAAAATTAGGTATTTTTAACTTACAAACGGGTTATCGGATCTTAATGAAATTTGATATTTAGAAGGACCTCGTTTCTAAGATTTTTATTTTAAATCTCGACCGGATCGGGTGACATTGGGGGGAGTTGGAGGGGGAAACTGGAAAGTTTGGAAAATGCTTAGAGTGGAAAGATTAGGATGAAACTTGGTGAGAAGAATAAACACAAGTCCTAGATACATGATTGAGATTCTTGGATCTGATCTGCTCTCTTTGTGCTTCTGGACTTGCTAGGTCGATGAAAATTGGTAGGCGAGTCAGGAAGCTGCACAAATTGACTTGATAACATTCATTTTGTCGATTCGACCATATGGGGGGGGGGCTGGAGGGAGGGGAAATCGTGAAAATTGAGGTATGTTTATCTTACGAATTGGGTGATCAGATCTTAATAAAACTTTGTGTATAGAAAGATCCCATGTCTCAGATGTTCCATTTTCAATTCGGATGGTATTCAGGGTAGAGGGGGAAAACGGAAATCTTAGAGTGGAGAGATTGGGATGAAACTTGATGGGAAAAATAAGCACAAGGTCTAGATAATTGATTGACATAAACGGACCAGATCCACTCTCTTTGGGGGAGGGGGGATTTCCAGTACTTTGGCGAGTTCGGTGCTTCTGGACCTCCCAGGGCGATGCGAATTGGTAGGCTTGTCAGGGACCTGAACAAATTGACTTGATAACAGTTGTTTCCCCGATTCGACCATGTTGGGGGCGGGTAGGAGAAAAATTGAAGTATGGTTATCTAACGGATGGGTGATCGGATCTTAATTAAACTTGATTTATAGAAAGATCTCATGTCTCAGATGCTCCATTTCGGATTGGATCTGAGGACAGAGGGAGGTGGACGGGAGGAAATGGAAATCTTGGAAAACGCTTAGAGTGGAAAGATCGGGATGAAAATTGATTGGAAAAATAATCATAACTTCTAGATATGTGATTGACATAACTGGACCAGATCTGCACTCTTTGGGGGAGTTCGGGGGATTTCTAGTGCTTTGATGAATTTGAGAATAAGCAAGTTATAGATATGTGACTGACATATTCGGACCGGATCCGATCTCTCTGGGAGAGTTGGAGGGATTTCTAGTGCTTTGGTGAGTTCAGTGCTTCATTACGTGCTAGGAGAATGAAATCGATAACTCTAGTACCGAGTCTAATGTTAGGTTCTGACTTTGTCACATGTGCCATCTGAGCTCTTGGCTCTTGCTGTGTTTAGTTATTGAATAAGTTTTATATGAAAAGGCTAGGTCAAGTTTGCTGGTTCTTATCACAGGTAGCTTCATAAGGATCGCCTTGTAGCTTAAGGGTTAGCTAAAAAAAAATGAGGATTCATTAAATTGGAAATTTGATGAGTTGGGAGTGATTACTTTTTATTAATGAAGTATTTTATTAACTATTAAATTTGAAAAAATCAGAAGACCATAAGGGTAATCATAAATAATTTAAATCCAGCAGATTTGATCTATTCTTATTGATAAATTTCTTCCTAATCTTTTATATGTCTTTCATTTTTTCGGTTGGAATATTTTATCCCACAGCAACGAAAGTTTCTGTTCCTTTCTTTTTAATTTTTTAGGAGAGCAATTTGTAATAGACCTCTATCCATAGTTCAAGAAGTCCAATATTGGATTTTCCCCAAAATCCTAGAAAGAGTTTTTGTACTTACATAAGTTAAAAAATTTTCATCTTATGGAAATTTAAACATTGAATTCCAGAACAAAACACTAATTTACTAATTTAAAATGCTTGATTGAGTAATTGTTATGTACTTTAAAGCCCTTTCTGGATTGCAGATTCGTTTAACAGTAGTTTCTGCACTTCCAAAATATGATGAATTCAAGTTTTCCTTTTTGATTTCTGTATGATAATTAACAATTCCTACAGTAGGGGTCCATACCTATAGGGGTACAATAAAACAAAAACATAGTATTGAAAATTTACCTTATTACTTTATATTTACCCATTACTTTATATGTTCAATATTGAAATTGGTGGAATAGCTTCAATGGTGAAAAACATGAAATATAAGTCGTTTTTTTTCCTATAAACTGTCGACGAAGCAATATTACTTAAAGAGACAAATTGCCTACTATCGTCAAACATGCTATCAAGGTAAACACATGTACCCTTTTTTGTTCAGTTTTTATTTTTATTGACAAGTTGACAGCTTTAATCCTGCTTACTATTGAAAAAAATAACAACAATATACTCTTTTATCCTCGAAGCTTTCGTACATTCACGTACTGTTAGCTGCAAAGTCGGTTATTTTAAAATTATCTCCAGTACAAATTTGTCACGACAAGATTTGCCTCTAACAGCCGTGATCCTCATACTTCGCATACCTCATGAATTTCAAACCAGTGAAAAATGGAATCATGTTCAATTTAATGCTGAAAATTTGCGGTAAGGGGAGGGGTGGTGTCAGCACGGCATAAGTTGAACAGCTTAAGAATTTTAAATGTTGTTTCAAGACCTCTGGTAGGGTGTCCAAAGTACTGATTGACAGGTTCTCTTTTCTAACGCACGGAGTCAATTCAAGTTTTGTTGCACTCTCTCTTTTTGATCTTTGCCTAAATTTTCTAAGGCCTAACACAGCTCTATCTTGACAGGTCTTCAGAACTTTCTACATTAGCAAGTTCTCATCATTCTCATCTTGGTTGGAAAGGGCTGGAATCATACCTCGTCATTTTTTTAACAAAATGAGAAAAATTTTAAAGATAACAGGCGATTCGAGAACTTCTGTGGAATCATACCTTTGAAAAATAGGCCTTTAATCAAATAAGCGGTATCTGGAGCAGATTTGGCAAAGCTGGTTTGTTCATAAAAGAGGCAGCTCCATATAGCTGGTCAGGTACATGTAATATATTTTTAAACCAGTCACTCTGTGTAAGATGTATAATCGAAGAAACCGTGGAGGGATCATTAAGTTGGAAATAAGAAACTTAATAATTTGGTAGTGATGTGAGGCCGACCAGCCCTTTTTTTGCTTCCTCACCCGTTTTTAACCCTTGAAGACATTTTTGAACCGTTTAATTTTATTTATGTTACTGAACAAAGTATTTACATCATACATTACAACATAATGCTCTTTTGGGCTTGTCAAGAGCATGACGGAAGGCTGTCCAAAGTCTAGTAAACGTGAAAAAATAAATATACCCTCATTCAAATTTCATTATACTCTCATTCAAAACTTGATTCAATCTAAATATCAATATTCAACCCATCAACTAACAGTAGTCCCTCAATTACATAAAAAAAAATAAAAAACCACATAATACCAATCCATCATCAGTCTCCATCTCCAAGAAAAATCTATACAGCTTAGTATATGTTTATAATTTTTCCTTTTTTACATTTTAAACACTATAATTATCTAAAGGCTTTTCTTTTTAGCTGCCTCGAAAAATTAAAAAATACCTCATAATTGGAAGAATATTTTTGTTGTAATTTTGTTGAAAAATATATTTTCTTTGAATAATTGAACAAAAAAAGTAAAATTTCCCGCTGAAAGATTTTTAAAGGTCATTCTGCATCTCCCCCTAGATTCTTAAGAATTTATATTACTGTCTAAAACAAAACAAAAATGGCAAGTTTCTGGGAAATATTTTGAACCTCCAGAATAATGTCAGGCTAGACTCCCTTGATAGAAATGTTTCTTGTGTTTGAGTTTTACAATCAAAATGAGTGGCAAGTTAGCTAGTAATGGAAGATTCCGATAAAATACACCTCATGTAGTACTTCTGGAATCCTAAGAAATTCCTCGAACCTCCTTAATTGAAATAAATTTTCATTATTTTCTCCCCTTCTATCTTCAAATTCATTTAAACCCTCCCGTCTTGTCCTTACTGGTTCATTACTATTCTAATAATTCAGGCAACTTAAAAGCTCAATGGCAGGAATATAAGCAGGGGAGACTTACCTCTCCAGAAATCCTGGAATTTTTGAATGGAGGCACTTCTAATTGAAATTACTAAATAAATCTCGAAATGCATCCCTATTTGAAATAAAATCATGTGTACGTCCCAGGTTAGTGAGATTAACCTTCCTAAATTGAAAATCTATAGAAAAATCTAAAATAAAAATCTTTTAAATAACTCAAATAGGAGTTTTCCCTTCTACCAATTTTTTTTTGTTTTCAGGCTCTCCAGTCGCTAAATAAATCCCTTAAGCAAGCCGAAGGAATACTACCATTTGAACACGTAACAGAAACAAACGAGCACTATAAGTAACATTCTAAAGGGAGTGACAATGACACCTCACTACGGGAGGCAGGGGAAGGAATATGAAAAGTTATTTTAGCTGACCTATAGCCTTTTTTTCCTAGCAGAAATGTTTACATTTTTCTTAAAATATTGTAATATAATTTATTTTTCTTCTTAAACAGGGGCATTTCTTAGGCTAAAAGAAAAAAAGTTTCTAATCTGGACCATTTTTACCCACTGGAATAGAGTACTGTGTCAATTTTCAGAAAAATACTCTTTTAACAAGGCATTTATATATTGAATCCTGAATGTTATCTTTAAATTGGCCAAATAAATTTGATCATAAATTTCTGCATTAGAGTAGTATTTCAAGTTTTCCTGCCAAATAGCAAATAATATTCGAACCTTGCTATACGCTAAATAGAGGAATTATATACAGTAAGGGAATTATATCAAACTGGATTCTTTTTTAAGGGGATTGTAAAACCTTGCATTGTAAAACAGAAAATGCTTCTTTTGCACTCACTGGAACTGAGTGCAAAAGAACCATTTGGTTTAAAATTTAAACCAAAAGTTTAAACATTGAAAAATTCGATGTTTACTTTGACAATAAAGTAGCTTGTTTACTAATCGGGCAGCTCAACTTTCAGTCCTAGAGGTGCGCTTCGAGACGCCATCTATTTCTTAAAGATAATACATTAAACAATATATTTCTCCAAATATATGTTCCGCAATAATATTTTTTCTGCAATTTGTAACCCATTTGAAGATACTACTTTAGAGTCATAGAGATGAAAGGACTAAATCGCAGTACACATACCCTTACGCCATTTCCTGAACTGAATATAATATTGCGATGCAATTTCTCCGTTAAAATGTGTATTCCTCAACATATAAGTTCCGCAATGATAATTTTTCTTCGGAAGTGATAAACGTGAAGACAAACCGGGTTTTCAGGCTTTGAACTCTTCTCCGTAGCGTAAATCCACTCCTCCAAGTTATAAAACTAAAAACTGAAAATATCGCTCAATTGATTACTCTATAATTATATCTAAAGTATCGGTCTATTTTATTTATTAATTTAAAAACTTGATTCCTGACAGGGGCGGATTCAGCCTTTCGTTCTTGGGGGGGAGGGCGATTCTTACCGAAAAGAGTGGGGGTAGTGTCCTTTTTGTCGGCCACAAGGCTGACTTTATTTTTCACGTTTTAAGTTTCCCTGGCGGTCTCTTGTTTAACGAAAATGTGGTTTTCATATATTACAATAATGATTACAAAAACTGTACTTGATCAACTGACAACTGTTTACAAGCAAAATTCAAGCTTCCTGGCTCCACTGTTCGCAAACCTGTCAATGCTGATATCGATGTCGCGGTGCACATTAAGGAGGGCCAAACCACTGAGTCTAGTTTGCCCCATCTGTGCTCTGAGCCAGGTTTTCAGTTTGCGTAAAGTTGAGAAGCTACGCTCGGCAGATGGCAGACTCACCGGAAGAGATATAAAAATATCAAGAAGTGAGCTGACATAAGGATATAGGTGTTTGTCACATTCCTTGGCAGTTTCTTCCACTGAACTAGGAAAAATACCTCCTTCTCTCTTAACTCGAAGCCATCTACTTCTCCACACATGCACCTCTGCCAAAATAAGTGTTGCCCTGGTAGACGGCACGGTTAAGCCAAGAAGTTGACCGTACATGCTAGAGATCTCTTTGACGGAAGATTGCAGCAAATCATCGGTACAATTCACAATATTTGATGGCAGCAGTACGGTTAACCGGAAAGAGTTCAGCGTGTCTCTTGAGAATCGGCTCTTTAAGTCACTTATGACTGAGTCGAGCATAGGTATAAAAACAACACGTCGATAATATTCTTCAGGCGTAGTATGAGGAGGATTATTTCGATAAACCTGTCTTTGTGTAATCCTCGGAACTTCAACAGCCAATTGGATTTTATCTGACAATTCTTTTACTTGCTCGAATACTAATGCGAACTCTTCGTCACACGTTTCCTGTCACTTTGCTAGAACATCCAAAAGATCGGAAACGTGGCCATCGGCAGCGCCCAAGTCCAAAGACTTCTTCGGGAATAGCCGACTAAGAGGCAAGGTCAGAGCACAAATACTGTGTAGACACTGAAGGGAAACCACAAATTCCGCACTATGTAACGCTGTGACAAGCGTCTTTGCCTTCGGAGCGGTCACTGATTCACTCCAGTGACTAATGTGTTCCAAAGCCTGGATGATTTTTGGAAGTTCGGACACAAACTGCATAAGTGACTCGTGTCGCTCGATCCACCTCGTCTCGCCGATTCCTGTGAGCTGAGCTTTTAGAACCTTATTCAAGACGTAATTTCTCTTCGCAGATGCATTAAAAAATGCAACAACTTCTTTTATGATGCCTATGGCATTTCTGATGCTCGAAACAGCTGAGCTTCTTGACAAAGAAAGGTTCAGGGCGTGGTTAAAGCAGGGACCACGAGACACATTTTTAGCTTTTTTCTGAATTTCGACTAGAGCACCACAGTTATTTGATACCAAAATTGCACACCCATCCGTCCCGATTCCAACACAGTCGAGTAAATTCAAACCCATTTCATCCCGAAAGACATAAGACATTCATCCCCAAGTCATCCCGAAAGACATAATTATTAGGTTTTTTTACTATGCTGAAAAAATCTCAAAATTTTGATCTAATGACTTTGGGGAAAAATGAGCGTTGGAGGGGGCCTAGGTGCCCATCAATTTTTTGATCACTTAAAAAGGGTACTATTACTTTTAATTTCCGTTAGAATGAGCCCTCTTACGACATTTTAGGACCACTGGGTCAACACGATCACTCCAGAAAAAAAAAAAAAAAAAAAAAAAAAAAAAAAAAAAAAAAAAAAAAATCTGTAATCTGTCTTCTGGGAAAAAATACAAAATTCCACATTTTTATAGATATTATTGTGAAACTTCTACAGTAAGGTTTTCTGATACGCTGAATCTGATGGTGTGATTTCCGTTAAGATAATTTGACTTTTAGGGAGTGTTTACCCCTATTTTCTAAAATAAGGCAAATTTTCTCAGGCTCGTAACTTTTGATGGGTAGAACTAAACTTGATGAAACTTATATATTTAGAATCAGAGTAAAAATGCAATTCTTTTGATGTAACCATTGGTATCAAAATTCCATTTTTTAGGGTTTCGGTTAATATTGAGCCGGGTCGCTCCTTACTGCAGTTCGTTACCACGAATTTTTCGATTCTGGTGAGTTCTGCCTACATAGTATTTGCCAAAGTTGCATGGTATTTGATAGATAACTCATTAGCGATTGTGAAATCATCATCCCTGAAATCATTGATTGACGCCTTGCCATAATTATGAGTTAAATGTCCCTTTGTGTTGCTACAACTTTGTTCGTTTTTATTCGCAATAATCTTTCATGTTTAAGGGAAAAAGTCGTCCTTTCGGGTATTTTAACACCCAAACTTACATAGAGGACCAAATATTAATTTTGTCCTCTATATCTTGGGTCGGTTTTAAGTTTTAGTTCTTTTTTTTGTCATTTCTTTTATCTCAAATCGATTGAATCAAAATTGTTGTAGCACAATGGGTTGATGTTCTTCCTTGGGAATATGGGGCCCCGGGTTCGATCCCCGCTGCAGCAAGGTTGGGCGAGAAGCTTGCTACTTGTCCCTGTAAAAAACACCCAGCAACTGAAACGTCGATTCGACGCCCTATGCGCCAGCAATGGCTCTGAAGGATCTTTATCCTTTTTTATCCAAATCGAGTGATGTCTTTTTTTTTCTTTTCTAGGTTTAAAATTAAAAGGCTGAGCAGTAAATTTCGAAAACTTCTGTGTAAATTTATGCTGTTGTCGTCTTTTTGTGTAATAGCGTTCATTTTTACATAGAAAGTCGTTGCAAGAGATCAGCCTTCTTGTAATTGGTAAGTTTACATAAAAATCAAGGATTCTCAACCTGAAGTTCTCAGTAAAATTTTTATTTGTGCTTTTTCTCTCCCTTTTTCATATTTTTAAATAAATTGAACCCTTTACATTTTGACTCTTGTTATTATTTATTTTATGTTTTTGCTCATCCCTCGCTAAACCAATTTACTGCTCATCCAAGCTCTTCTGCTTCTTCCATGGCCTCTGCTCCTCAGCTGAGGAACCGCTTCATGAGTCAACAAGTGAACAAAAAAAAATCCGACATTTTATTTTCCCTCTTTCTTAATAAAAGTCGATCTTGCTCAAAATCATGTCCTGGAATTATTTTTTTATGGTAGAAAAAGAAGTACCGCATCTTTGTGCTTATTTATCTATACTGCTATATTAACTGTATAATAATTATAAAATAAATAAAATAGACCAATACTTCAGATATCACTTTCAGTTCAAGTTAGATAACTTAGAGGAGTGGATTTATGCTAAGGAAAAGAGTTCAAAGCTGAAAAATCCGGTATGTTTTCATGTTCCCACATGGCTCTCAAAGAAAAACTATTATTGCGGAACATATATTTTGAGAAATATATTGTTCAACGAAGAAATTACATCCAGTTCAAGAACTTGCAGAAGTGTGTATATGCTACCATTTAGTCTTTTCATCTCTTAGACTTCAAAATAGTATCTTCAAAATGATCAGAAATAAAGGAAAAATTTTTGTGTGGGCGGGACATACTTTATGATATGAAACATTCCGGAAATTTTAATTAGATTTGATAGCACAGCCATTTGCGAGGGGCTCCCACATTTCCCCCCTAAAAAAAACTTTACATAATCAATGTCTTGAACAATTTTCAAGTCAAAAATAGCAACTAAGTCCTCCAACGATTTTTCCGAAGCTCTCAAGATTTTTTTTTCGAAATCCTATGCGTTTGAACTTTGCATTTAGGTAGAATTTATGTCTCCACATTGAAAGCTCAGAAGGCTCGTCTGACATCATTTTTTATATAAATGCGAGTATTTGAGCACTGAAGAAGAAAACTTATTATATAACTATAGCCAGCACAGTTAGATAAGAGTAAGAAGTAGCCTGTCATTCTAGCTAAATGATTAGTGCGCCTGCGAATATTCTCTGAGGGACTTGGCCGCTTAGAAAATTTATCTTCAAAATACTCTCCACACAAAAGCTGTAATGTCACTTTGGGGGCAACTATTTCAAATTTCTGGAACATAACCAATCAAATGAAACATTGTTAGCGTAACCTCTACAATTGCGAATGGTTGAGCTCCTCCATTTTACCTAAATGTGCAAAACGGTCACTTCAAGGTCACCCACAAGAAAACTTAGACGCTTAGAAAATTTATCTTCAAATACTCTCCATAGAAAAGCTGTAATGTCTCTTCTTGGGGGCAACTATTTCAAATTTCTGGAACATAGCCAATTAAATGAAACATTGTTAGCGTTACCTCTACGATTGCGAATGGCTGAGTTCCTCCGTTTTACCTAAATGTGCAAAACGGTCACTTCAAGGTCACCCACAAGAAAGACGCTTAGAAAATTTATCTTCAAATACTCTCCATAGAAAAGCTGTAATGTCTCTTCTTGGGGGCAACTATTTCAAATTTCTGGAACATAGCCAATCAAATGAAATATTGTTAGCGTTACCTCTACAATTGCGAATGGTTGAGCTCCTCCATTTTACCTAAATGTGCAAAACGGTCACTTCCAAGGTCACCCACAAGAAAACTTAGACGCTTAGAAAATTTATCTTCAAATACTCTCCATAGAAAAGCTGTAATGTCTCTTCTTGGGGGCAACTATTTCAAATTTCTGGAACATAGCCAATTAAATGAAACATTGTTAGCGTTACCTCTACAATTGCGAATGGTTGAGTTCCTCCATTTTACCTAAATGTGCAAAACGGTCACTTCAAGGTCACCCACAAGAAAACTTAGACGCTTAGAAAATTTATCTTCAAATACTCTCCATAGAAAAGCTGTAATGTCTTTTCTTGGGGGCAACTATTTCAAATTTCTGGAACATAGCCAATCAAATGAAATATTGTTAGCGTTACCTCTACAATTGCGAATGGTTGAGTTCCTCCATTTTACCTAGATGTGCAAAACGGTCACTTCAAGTTCACAAACAAGAAAAGAAATTTTCAGTCCTCCTTAGATAAAGCTATTCTGAAAAAAATATGGCACTTTGGCAGCGTAAAAAACTTTTTTCAGGCCTCCCCCATCCTCTTCCCCTAAAAAATATGGTCAAACTGAAAAATGATTTCTTTCCACTATAAAAGTCCTATGAGTAACAGTGATTCACTCTATTCTAAATGTTTTCTATCTTTCACAGAAAGCAATTAATCTAGAGTAAGTTACACTGAAATCCTTAAGAACGGGAGAAAACCCATAAACAACACTAATTTTTTAGTTGCATACTACTTAAACCTTTTTAATAGCTTAATTTTTTATTCGGTATTTTTTACATCTAATCTCAACTAATCTAATTTTAATTGTTAAATATTGGCTTTAAGGTTTATTTTTGACGATTTAAGAACAATGGAGGCTAAATCAAAAATTTTCTGGCTGAAACCATGAAATGCAGGTCTAGAGGATTTAAAAAAATAAAAATTGCCTCGAAAAATTTGGCTGATGGATTAAATCTCTTGATTTGTCGCATTTTTATGAGTAGATTGGGTCTCCCTTCTAAGTATATTAGGATAATAAACCAGTTTCAAACGTTGAAAACTCAAACGAGAATATAAAACATCCCTGACTTCTTATGTTTTAAACGATAGATAACGAACAAATTTAAACAAATATAGACTTTACTCAACACCATGGTAAATAAGCATAAAAAAAACAAAACATAACAGTAAACAAAAGTTAATCTGAGTCTGAACCAGATTCTGAAAGGTGCAAGTCATCACTCAACAAACTTGAAGACAAGCTAGCATTTTTGCCTTTGTGTGTCCCCAAATGTCCACTTGTACCGCCAAGGCCTCGTTGGATCTTGGGTGCTGAGAAAATTAGACAAGATTAGTCAAACTATTCATGGAAATATATGTTATTTAATTTATCCGAAAACCGTCTATAAAAACATAATAAGGACAGAGCATAAGTGAAAAAGGGATAAGACAAAAAATAATATTTTCATTAGAAAAAGAACGCCATCAGCTTTAACATCAAGTTTTCTACTTTTTTATTCTGATTCCAAATATGTACAAAGCTTTGGAAACAAGTGAAAGGGGTGGGGGTGCCTATTTGAGAGCCGAGAACCGGTGGTTTCTGTCATTTTGATGATGTTCATAGAAGCGTGTTTATAAGTAGTTTTTGCCTCGAGAGTTTTTGCATGGAGTTTTTTAGTTCGATTGCCCCATTTAAATCCTAAAAAGAATTGCACAGCAGTAGCTATTGTTTACGTTCATTTTGTGCCTTAATACTGTCATCTTGGCCAAAAGTGGTCAAAAGTCAGATTCGTCAAGAGAAAAAAAAACCACCTCTTTTCCAGTACAATTTCGTGATACATAAAATCTACTTAGGAAGAAATGTTTTTATGATGCATAAAATCTACTTAAGAAGAAAATTATTTCAGAAAAGACCATATTAAACCAACTCTCATACAGAAGAATAAAGGCTCATTTAAGCAAAAATCTTGAGCAGAACTAAAACCTTAAAAAGAAACCCCAAATTAAGAGCCCCCTCCCTGTTTTTGCTCTACTAAAAATATATTAGAAGACAACAAATATGCAAAGCTAAAACACAACTACAAAGCTAAAAGTTAAAACTACTTCAAAATTTAAAACAAAACGAAGTTAATCAGATGTTGCAGCCCCATCGGCGCCATATTCCTTACACTGAAAGAATATTACACAATTTTTTTTCTAACAGAAAAAATCGTAGGTCATTCAAGACAAGCAAGGATTTTGGTATGTTTGAAAACGCTTTACTGTGTAATTGTCTTAATGATTAGCAAAAAAAATAAAAAAATCCGAAAACTACTTTAAAATCATCATGAAGTCATTGCTTGAAAGCTTACCGTATTTGTAATAAATAAAAATAAATAAATAAATACTCTCATGCGTACTAGTAATATACATACTATGTTCGAAAACAATTCAAGACCTTGAAAATTAATTCGAAGGTTTGATGTCCTTTCTCAATGATTAGGGAAGACAATCCTGAAAACAACTCTAAAACCATCATTAACACTTATTTGCACATTACTCCTAAAGGCAGAATACTTCATTATAAAGACTCCTCTGTACATACCTGCAATTTGGCCATTCTGCCCTTTTGACATATAGAATCTGAAGCCCAAATGATGCAGTGTGCCTATTGAAATAAATTAGGTAGCCTCTAGAGTAAACTTCATTTTATATCAGCCTCGTAATCCACTGTCTATATGAAAATAGTATACTATATAGATCACTATTAACGACCATTTTTCTGGCATTTTTATTGAAAAATATTTTCGCATTGAACAAAAAATCGAAAAACAATAAAATGTCTTTTCCGCCTCTCAAGATTTTCCAAATTATATGCTTTTACAGGCTGGATGTCGAAATAATTCTTAATTTTTGACAAACTTTAAAAATCAGTTTTAAAAAAGGAATCAGAGGATCTCGTGTTTAATCTTAAAAATTATCTCAATAATAGACTCAGCTGGTGATTACAAGTTTCGATTAAATATTTATTTTTACAACTTTTTCGATTATTCGTTTTGCTTTTCAAAAAATAATAAAAGATGAAAAATGAGAATTATACCGCTACTATTACTAAAAACCCATATGTAGATACCAATCTGCTCTAGAAGCCCTTATTCCGGGGTTTTTCTTCATATTACTCGAAAACAAACTCACCAAGAGGAGGCGTCTGACTTTTGACGGGACTTGTCCGCAGAATTCCAGTTTGACTGGTTGGCGGCAAAGCTTCTGGAACAGGCTCCATGTCTGGATCTTCACTATCGCTTGATTCACTGGATGAACTACTGCCCGAGTCACTAGATGAATCTGTTAACATTAAACCAACAGACTGAGCGGAGTTCTGGAAATTCAATTCAAAATCAACAATCAAAATATATGAAAATTCGAATTTATTTGGCGAATTTATTTGGCTGAAAAATTCATACAAAAGGTCCGTGAGCAACAGGTTTGCGACACTAGCATTAACTCTTTCTTCACCTTCAGGGAAATTCGAATCAATTCAAATACAAGATTCAAATTTATGGAAACTCAAAATCAAATTTACTTGGCTGAAAAATTTAGGTCCATGAGTAACATATTTGACAACGCTGGTAGTAACTGTTTAACTTCTGGTTTACAAAATGGTAAAAAATAGGCTATTTTGTAACCCACATAGCCGGTTAGTTGACATCAAACCAAAAGAATGAAGTGAATTCTGAAAATTCGAATCTGTTAAATTTCTTAATGACCTTCTTAGAAAGTAACAACAGTCATGCTGAAAGATGACAAACAAGCATTCATATTTTAATTTGTTTGGTCTGAAAATCTATAGAAGTAAATACCATTGATTAAGCTCACAGACCACATCTAAATCCTCCAGAGAACGCACAAGACTCATGAGTCACATTTTCGACGTCAGTGGTATTAAATCTTTGTTTAGCTTCTACTTAGCAACTGGTAAAAAAAAATATACCATTTTTTCTCAAAACAGCTGCCGAGACTCCGCGGATGGGGACGAGCTTAATGGTGACTTTTTGAATGGTGGCAAAGAGCTAACATATTAGTCTTATAGAGCCTAAGTTAGTAGGGAAGGCTTCAAGCTTAAAAAAAAGTCCAGAAAGTGTGTAAATTCTACGGAAATATATGAAATGAAAAGGTAGTTAGTAAAAACTTATATATTTTCGGGCATATTTTTTGGGACAAATCGTCAAGTGAATTAGCCAATTTAAAACCGTGTTTTATGAAATGGTGCACTGAAAAGGAATTTCACTTCGTCTGACAAGAAAAAAATCTATGCATACAAGTATTTGGTTTCAGATCAGAAGTAAGAAATTCATTTTAACAGCAGGGAAAACCTTGTATAAAATAAATGGAAACTTTTATTTTATGCATTGGTAAAATAAAAGCGCTATTATAATTCTTTTTAGGATAAACATGTAAAAAATAATTTTTTATAGATTTCACATACCCCAGAATTCTTCTATAAGAATTAAGGTCAGGTTCATATAGAAGATGGTACATTTTTTCAATTAAAAATGACCAAACACTATTGCTCTATTAATGATAGGCCAAAGAGCATTTTACAAGAGTGGAAACTGAAACTAGTCTAAACAAAAATTAAAACCATATACCGTATGGCGACACTTGACATTGTTTTCAAACTCTGTAAATTTTTCCTGTAAGGAACTGAGATCAGACGCTTATTACTACCCTAACTTTTCCAATTACACTAAGGAAATTAATTATTGGTACTATTACACCGAAATAAATGCTAAGTTTTGCTGAACGCTAGATGACATTGATAGTTGTGTTTTTTTTCAGTACTAGCGCCAGTTTCCATTCTTTTAAGTTACCCATACTCTTTGTGATTGACGCTGTTTATGACTGAGACCCAAATTCACAGGTCTTCTTAAAAAAAAGAATATCATATTAAGGCTTTTTCACATACTTATCGTAAAAAGAATAATAATAGTAAAAAAGAATAATAATAATAATAATAAAAAGAATAATAATAATAATAAAAAAAAAGAATAATAATAATAAAGAATACGTAAAAAAGAATAATGATAGCACTATTCTGGAACCAAAATTCCGGAAATGAAACTATCCAAAGTCTCTCAAGAGAATTTTAATGAAACCAAAACTCTTTTAATACTTGTTAAATAAAAAAAAACAAGTTTTGTTCAACAGAAAGTAAGTAGCAACATTAAAACTTAAAACGAATAGAAATTATTACGTATATGAGGGGGTACCCCCTACTCGCTCTTCATGCTAAAGTTTTTTGGCACTTAAGAAAACTTACTCATAGTTCTAATTAAACGACTCTTTTGTTTCAGGAGTCGTTTTTAAAGGATTGGGGCAAAATTTCAACTTTTGCGCAAAGCCCTAGGTGTTGAGGAGGGGGCAACCCCTTAACATACGTATTAATTTCTTTTCTTTTTTAGTTTTAATGTTGTTCCTTACTTTCAGTAGAAGAAACTTGCTTCTTTATTTAATTCCTAATCGTTTTTTAAATAACGTCAGGATATCTGGCTCCACCTCCACAAAAATATCCCCCTCCCCACAGAAACATCCTCTGGACAATTCGATCCTGGCGAAAATTTACTCCGGAAAATTACCCTTAATATCTCACTGCTTAAAATTGAATATGTAAAGAAAAAACAAGACATATAAAGAAATTTCGTATAGGAATTCTGGCAAATTCCCCCAGTGTAAGATTTCCCCTGAAAAGTCCACCCCCAGAAATTTCCCTCTCCATGGAAAATTCTCCCCGTGCAAATTCCTAAAGGACAAGATACACTAACGTATCTTGGTGTACTGATTGGGTCGAATCTTCGCGCCGCGCGTCAACTTTTGAAAGATTTTTTGCCAGAAAATCTAGGAGTGCGTATGGCTTACTATTTGCGTTAAAGTTTAAATTTAACCGCCGTATCTTAGCCAGAAGAAAGATCACGGAAGTGAGTTTATTTATTTTTGTTTGTTTTTCTTTTTACCAGGAGTGATCTCATCAAATAAATGGTCCTACAGTATAGGGAGAGAGCTCATTCGAACAGAAGTCAAAAGCTCTAGTACCCTTTTAAGTGACTAAGAAATATTACGTATATCAAGGGGTTGCCCCTCCGAAATACCTCGCTCTTTATGCTAAAGTCTGACTTTGTGTCCCAATCCTTTATGACCAACTCCTGAAAAACAAGGATCGTTTGAGTAAAACAATAAGAAGCTTATTTAAAAGTGCTAAAAGACTTTAGCATAAAGAGCAAGGTCTTGAGGAGAAGGCAACTCTTCATCATATACGTAATAATTTCTGTTCATTTCAAGTTTTAATGTTGCTCCTTACTTTAAGTTGGAATAACCTGTTTTTTATTCCTAAGAAAGGTTGGGATCAAGAATGCATAAGAAAGGAAGAATTGTAAGATTTTATTATTGTACTATCATTGGGAGCACATACTCTGATAAAATAAGTAAGTAATCGAACGTTTGGAAGTGGTCGAAAAGTAGACAAATTATGAAGAATATTAAGAAGGCTAGGAGGGGGAGCATACAGGAGGTGGGAATTTTAACCTCGTGCTATTCCACTGTTAATGAAAATACATATACTGATAAAACTTGAAATTAATTGAATATTCAGAAGTGGTGGGAAATTAGACGATTTAAGAAAAATATTAAGAGGACTGGGAGGAGGAGTTGAGGGGGGAGGGGGGCTGGGAGGTTGAGAAATTTTGATGTTGTATTATAGCACAGCCGTGAGTGTATATATTGACAAATTTGGAAGTAATTGAACATTCAAAAGTGATCGAAAAATGGATCATAAATTCAGAAGAAAAATCAAAGGCATCTGAATCAAAGAGCGAAAGAACAATTACTATCATATACTTCCGGATTATAGACTGCACTTCAATTGCATTGGTTTATTTTTTAGACACATTTTTGCATAAGCTAAATACGTTATTTTGATACACGTTTTATTCACACGTTAATATACACATGAAATTTTTAGACATTAAAAAGAACTTGAAAATAATACTGGTTCTTTTGTATGACATTTCTAGCCAATAAAATAAACAGTCTCTGATTTACAGCCTTTTTACAAGTAAATCATTTGTGGCATAACTAAAGAGAGTATTTTTTTATGATGAAGATTATTTGCCATCAAATGTTACCATGACATCAAGTCTTGAAACTTATTCGGCAACTCTGGATAAAGCTGGGATAGGGATTTTTCTTATATTACCTGGACGACATACCAAGTAGAAGCTATAAACTGAATAAGACGGCCTGAGTGTGTACCGGTGTCTTAACTTCGGGTGCTTCAATACACTAGCAAATCTGAATCACGAGTCCACAAGTTAAAAGTAATAAGTTATATATTTATTATTGAAGTAAAAAGAGGAAAGAAGTGGTTTTTTTTTTATCAAAAAATGATATTTGATCTGATCCTTAATATTGATAATTAAGAGGACTCACTTAGTTTCAAATTATCTTTTACGCTTTAATTAAATTGGAAGTTTAATAAATTAATACACAATTTGACAATAGCCTCAGTTTTAATATAGGATTAACAAGAGTATTCTCAGCAAATATTTGGCGGTTCACAAGGTATTGGGGAAGACCGAGCAGACAGGCCAATCAGAAACATGCTCAAATAATAATAAAATTAAGTAAAATCAAATTATAGTTAATTAATTATTGATTAACGTTAACGATCCTCTGAAAATAAGGAATATTATCAAAATAGGACACACACATTTTGGCCACCAAGACAGTTTGACTAATAATGTGTTAAAATAGGCTTTTAGGTAATACCTGATTTGCGTCTGCTTGTGCAGGTGAATCCAGATCCTCAGTTAAAACCAGTGCAGGCATACATGAAGGTGGCTTTGAAGGCTTAAGACTGCCTCTAGAACTATTAGCACGTGACGTACTTGGAGGTTTAATGACTCCATTTTTCTGCGTGGGCGAAATTCTAGGAGGAGATATTTTTCGATGCTTTTGAGCTTCCCTGAAAGATAATTAATCATTAATAAACATCCGGAAAGGTTACATACTTTCTTTTATGCTATATCCTGTAGTGGCGCAGCGGGTTGGATCTCAACTTCGTGACACAGGACACAGAGTTCGGACCAATTTCAGGGCTCGGCATGCAAGCCTGTGCCCCTAAGGGCAGGGGTTATATTCCTGGTATCACTAATTACTTGGTTTGGAACGGGGGTCAATGTTGTTTATTTGTATGCTCAGCCAGAGTCGACCCAGCTCTAAATGGGTACATGGAAAAGCCCCGGGAAGTTATAACTGGAAAGGTATACGATACCGTAAGATGGCTGGCCTCAGCCCCCTACCCTTCCTGGGTGACGTGCCATGAAACGGTGATCAGCACTGACGGTCTATAGTCTAGTGCCACATCCTTCTCTTTATATACATATATATATATATATATATATATATATATATATATATATATATAAAATGGAGTTCAAGAGTGGATGTTCGCACCCCAGTATTATTTGATTAACGTACTATCTTAACTTTGTTTATGGACACAAATGTTGACATTTTTCAAATTTAGAATTTGATTCCTCACATATGTCAACAACGATAGAAGAGAAAATGTATAGTCTTTTATGTCTCCACAAGACAACATTCATGTCGACAGCCAATGAGTCGAATGCACTATTATCGACAAAATACGAATCAAACACACGCTGACTCTTCGTCTATTCTGACTCTTTGACTTAAAGAAATATTCTTTAATTCTTTCGACAAGTTCCATAGAACGATCAAGGCTTAGAATGCTAAAAAACTCAAATTCCCTAAAAAGTGCTCAAACATACAAAAATTTGCATATTTGAAACAATATTTTCCGACTGAAATTTGCTGCGAGCGGCTATACTAATTCATTGTCTTTAGGGTAACCCTCATTAGACAATTAAATCCTATGAATTTTTTGCTTTGTTTATGTACATTTTTAGTAAAAATTTTAATAAACATACGAAAAAAAACACATTTGCTTGCATCAAATGTACAATTACAAAGCATGAGTGGCAGTGCCGCTAAATTAACTTTCCGTAATAGAGAACACACTCAAAAAACAATTATGTTATAAAAAAAACACTCAAAATTGAGCAAATCAAAATAAAAGGCGAAGAAGAATAGGATGGTTTGAGGGAGGTCACAGGACAGTAAACTACCTCGCTTGTGTAGCTGGTTGAAATATTTTGGGCTAAACCTAGAATATGGTTGTTGTGGCGTGACTGTTTTCCTCTTATTGCACTAATATTTCAGGTGTAAATGATCAAGGCATAGAATGCTAAGAAACTCAAATTCCCTAAAAAAGTGCTCAAACATACAAAAATTTGCAACAAGTCAACAGTGAATAATTGATGTTTTCAAAACTAGATCCCGTTTCAAATTTGCTTCGGTACAGTGAAGGGAATATTACCAAATTTTTAACAATTTCATGAAATTAAATCAAAGAATTAATTAATTAATTAGATGAAATTAATTAGATAAAATTAATCAAAGAAAGAGTGCATTTTACATTTTTATAATTTAAAAGGAGAAAAATAAGGTTATAAACAAGATTTCTTCTTTATGAGGACTTAAATTAGATAAAACAAGTCTGAAAAAAGTGTGAAAGGAAGCTCACAAATCTACAAAGATTAACATGCAATGACTGAAGGGCTGGGCACAGGTAGCTTTATCGGCATCGAATTGCAAAGAAAACGGCAGAGATTTGAGCTTGAAATTTGATCTAGGTTCCGGTGGGGATTTACAAAACGGTACCGAATATCATCGTGGTCATAAGAAAAAGAAATCCTCAATCGTTCCCTTCTCTTCAGCAGGAAAATCAAAAAACTAAATAGTAATTATTAAATATTTAATAATAAAAGAACTTCATAATTTGATAATAAAAGAATCTAAAATATAAATTGGGATCAATCATGCAACTATAGGTAAACTAAAGTTGATTTTTGGTATCCACAATGTTTAGTTTTGATAATCTCACACAAAGGGCACTGTTTTTGTACTGCTATCGTCTGCTCACTGATTTGCTGAAACCGCTGCCCGAAAAAAGTTAACTGTGTCAGGCCTTTTAGGCCAAATAAATGTTTCAATAGCCTTTTTGTGTTGGAATTTCTCAGACATTATCTTTAGCAAAGGCTTTAGGAAAACTCCTTTGGAAAAGAGCAAGAGCCTTAAACTATTCTTTTCGAAGGTCCATTCACTTTGTTTGCTAGGGAGTTACTCACTGTTTTCATACAAATCATGAAAAGCTGGCTTTTTTTTCAAACCTTTAACCCCACTGGCGGGGCATAGCAATAATTTAGTATGTCATGGGCAGGACGTGCACCCTTTGGCTTTTCATATTTTTTATGTTCATAACATTTTTCATGTGAATGAAGTCACATTTAGATACATTTAAAGAACAATAAAGATACACAATAGTATTGCAATGATCTTGCACATTGCATAAAAAGTGCTGTATACAGACAATATTTTCCTTGGGTGTAAAGTATGCCTAGAAAACAATCCGAAAAAAGATACCAAGTTAATGGCCTTTTAAGCTTCCTTCAGGTGAATGGTAAAATTTTGAACAACAAAATTTTAAACATCACGGGGGGGGGGCATCAGGATTTCAGAAATGCTTAGGTGAGGCATGGCCAAAATCGGTTGGGAATCACTACCTAGGGTCTTTAAAATGGAAATCATCTTCCCTTTGATATAGAAGAATGACACAAATCATCTAGTACCATCATAAAGTCACTGAGGTTGTTAAATTTTTCTTTACACATTTTGCATCTATATTTTATATTTATATCTGTGTGAAAAAAAACATATTCAAAAATTATACCTGGAAGGCAGGGGTAGAGGTATGAGTGAATCATGAATTCAATTCAAAAGAACAATCTATTTGACTAATTATCTAGTTTTGTTTTTTTTAGTTTTTATTTAAGGATCCTCTAAGGTTGTCCAACTAGAAAATATCATATGTAAAATAAATACTAAAGGGAAAATATGGATCTCTAAGCATTTATATGGTAAGGATAATTCTGAACTAATTAAGAAATTTTCCCTCTTTCTGATATACTTGTACACTACCTCTACAACGACCATACGTACTCGATAGTTCGTAGCAACAGCCCTGAATTTGGGAGTCCTTTTCAGGTGTCCTGAAAATTCGCCGAAATTTTTCATACATCTTTGACAAAATATAAGAAAATATACCTGTTGATACAAAAACTTCGTTGCTGAAGCATTTGATTCCAACACTCTTTCTCAATAAGGTATGTATTTTAAGTGTAATAAGTATGTCATACAGTGTTTTGAATAAATGTTGTTAATATGTAATAAGTATTCTTAATAATTGCTACTTTCAGTTTGTTATCTTTGTCTTAATTTACTGCTTAGTAACTAACCAAGAAGAGAATGCAGTGTTTTCAAGCACAATTGTGTTTTCAACTGTTGCAAAAATATCTATAATATATCTACTGTGCTACTACACAGTAAAGGAAGATTTGCAAGTATGAATACCATATACAATAAGCAAAGTTATTATATTATAAATACTTACTTGTGACTATGCTGCTTGGCCTGCAGCTTCTTAGTACCAGCAAGAATGTCCATAGAAGGCATTGGTCGATTTATTTTGCTACTTCCTTCAGCTCTAAAGATATAAACTTTCAGTAACTCACATACGACCATATAATTGATAAAACTAGATTTTGAAAATTGATAAAACAAGAATTAACATATATGACAGAACACATTTTCTATATTTCATAACAGACTAGATATCACTGATTTCATTTGTTCATCATTTGTTCACAAGTTCATCAATGCTTGTAGAATAGGGTAACATTTTCTTGTTTTTAAAAACAAGTATACAGTTTTTAATTTGATGATTAAAAGCCAAATTGACAATGATGAACTTGTGATCCGTCATCTCTTTAAGGATGGCAATGAAAAGCAGCTTAGATTATTCTCTTGTTGGAGGTTTTTGGTGCTGTAAGTAATAAGTTAATCCGCAACTGATTGATTGCATTCACTGATTTAATGGTTCTATCTTCACCTTTTTCTGTTGCCATCTAGATTATCGAAATTTTTGGACTATAATGCAAAAAGACATCTACATTATGAGCATTACAAGCCCTCTACGATGATCAATTCATTCAATAGTGGTCATATGATGGCAGTCAGGCATGACCAAATAGTACGATAGGATAATGTTATTCATAAACACACATAAAAACAAAGACATTAGTCCCCAAAAAGGCTACCTTGCTGTAAAGGTGGGGGGGGGGGGTGCAAATACTATTTTTGCAATTATTCAAAGGCAACAATAAAACGTCCAAAAAACTGAAGAAAGTGATAACTTCAAAGGCAAAAAAACTATTTATTTTTAATCTACAAATATAAAAAAAGAACAAAATGAACAACCCCCATTCATCCCAATTTCTCAGTTGCTCGAATGCAGCCCCATTAATGCCCCCCCCTAACCATAAATGGAGCATAGTTTTTGAGGTGTAAAAGTAATAAGCCAAGAGGGCCTGAGCTTCAGCATACTGACAGTGAGTTCACCCCTCCTCCTAATAATACTAACCAAAATAACCACTCCCCATCCATCCATATAGATAAGATATTCATTTCAAAAAAAATCTGTATCACAAGCCTACAAAGGGCCGAATTTGGACTTCGGAGTCGACAAATCACACAGTTGCACTAAAACCAACAAAATGCAAAAAACAACGAAAAAGAAAAACCAAAATGAACAATCATTTATTATTCAATAAGCAAGTTGTAACAATTCAATTAAAAAGTTAAAATGATAAAAACTGGTCAAACTACACTTAAACAAATGCAAGTCAAAAAAAGAATTGAAAGGGATATTAAACGAAGGGGAAGGGGGGCAATATATATATATATATATATATATATATATATATATATATATATATATATATATATATATATATATATATATATATATATATATATATATATATATATATATATATATATATATATATATATATATATATATATATATATATATATATATATATATATATATATATAGACACTAAAAAGTGTCGATAATTTATTTAACTGCATAAAGTCATTAAAGAGCTAAAAAGATAAAACTGGTCAAAAGAAAGGGAGGGGGGGGACAAAAATAAGTGAATAAACACAAAAAAGAGAACGAAATATAAAATATATAAAAATTAAAAGGGAAACTATGAAAAACGGAGGGGAAAACAAGCAAATATGAGCAACAGCCTTGACAGATACTTTCCCTCCGAGGGTTTGTTATTGCATTTATCGTAAAAGGGAGGCACAACAAAACCCTCCTTTGCTCAAGGGTTTCCAAACTAGCTTTTTTAGGAGCAGAGAGCATGGCACCTTGCCTTCTTTGAAAATTATTCACGAGGCTATTTTTTTGATAGATTCATTTTTTTCCGATTCTTTGCAAGAGATACCAGGATGCCAAACTGGAGAAGCATATTCGAGATTGTGGACGGACAAAAGACGACTAAATCCTTGAGGAGTGGGAATGGGGGACGCTAAATATATATAGGGGCTTAAGGAGGGCAATAGACACATTATCTCTATGGATGATGTCTTTAACGTGGATATCCCACTTTAAAATTGAAGAAATCGTAATGCCAAGTAGTTTAAATGAGGACACAGAAATTTCAGGAGGGATAGGATTAAGAAAACAGGGCGAGGATTTGAGGAAACAAATCAGCATAATTATGAACTTAGAGGGGTTTAATGTAACACTTAATGTAACACATCCAACAAATCCACGTGGCACTGAATTGTTCCAATTTCCAAATTTCCTAAGCAGCAGAAGTCCCAATGGAGTGGCAAATCTTATCAGTGAGCAGAGTACTCCACAGTATGATATAGGCATTATGACAATTAAAATCTGACATTAATGCAGCAAGTTTTTACCATTAGAAACAAAAATTTAGCTGGTTTGAAAAGCAATAAAAAAGACAACAGTACAGACGCTTGAAACTGAAAACAGGGAAATAAGAGGTCTCAGAACTATCACATAGTTTAAAAACCACACTCTGAGCTAATTTTAAGCATTAACCTACTTATTAATACATAGAATCATCATTTGAAAGCATTTATAAGAATTTTGCTGAAAATGTGCAGCCTACTACTGATGGGGAGCATCTTGTTTCATTTAATGGCATGGGCAATAAAAAAAGAACAATCTTTGCTCTTTATAATTTTCATCTGTGAAATGTGTCCAAGCAGCCCCAACCTTTCTTTTATTATAGCCCAAAAAAGTGGGATAGAACAAAATTTCTTGAACAGCTTCTTATTTGACACACATGTGGCCAGATTTGTCAAATCATACCTGAGACTCATTATTAAAGCTGGTTTATCAATAAAATTGACTATGAAAACAAGCGTGGTCAATTGTCAAATACACTACGTTTTCAGCCGTTGTCTACAATAATTTCCAGGACTCTTTTGCTATAGTACCCTATAGTCAAACAGTTCGTGGTAACGAACTGTAGTAAGGAGCGACCCGGCTCAATAGTAAACGAAACTCTAAAAAACGGAATTTTGATGCTAAAATATACATCAAAAGAACAAGATTTTCATGCTGATTTTAAATATAGAAGTTTCATCAAATTTTGTCTTTGTCATCAAAAGTTACGAGCCTGAAAAAATTTGCCTTATTTTAGAAAATAGGGGAAAACACCCCCTAAAAGTCACAGCATCTTATAGAAAATCACACCATTGCATTCGGCGTATCAGTGAACCCTTCAGCAAAGTTTTAAATCTCCTATCTACAAAAATGTGGAATTTCGTATTTTTTGCCAGAAGACAAATCACGGGTGCGTGTTTATTTGTTTGTTTGTTTTTTTTTCCAGGGGTCATCGTATTGACCAAGTGGTCCTAGAATGTCGCAAGAGGGCTCATTCTAACGGAAATGAAAAGTTCGAGTGCCCTTTTTAAGTAACCAAAAAAATTGGAGGGCACCTAGGCCCCCTCCCACGCTCATTTTTTCTCCCAAGTCAACGGATCAAAATTTTGAGATAGCCATTTTGTTCCACATACTCAAAAACCATAATAACTATGTCTTTGGGAATGACTTACTCCCCCACAGTCCCTGGGGGAGGGGCTGCAAGTTACAAACTTCGGCCAGTGTTTACATATAATAATGGTTACTGGGAAGTGTACAGCGTTTTCAGGGGATTTTTTTTTGGTTTTGGGGGTGGGGTTGAGGGGAGGGAGCTATGTGGGAAGATCTTTCCTTGGAGAAGTATGTCATGGGGGAACAGGAATTCAATGAAAAGGGCGCAGGATTTTCTAAAATTACTATAAAAAAACAATTAAAAAATAAACATGGAAAATTTTTTTCAATTGAAAATAAGAAGTAGCATTGAAGCTTAAAACGGTTCTAAAAATACTTTAGCATAAAGAGCGAGGTATTTAGGAGGAGATAAATACCTCGCTCATTATGCTATAGTATTTTTAGTAATTTCAACTATTTATTCTACGGCCTTTCGGATTCAGGGGTCATTCTTAGAGAATTGGGACAAAACTTACGATTTAGTGCAAAGAGCGAGGTATTAATGAGGGTACAAACCCCCCTCATACACATAATAAAAATTAAGAGTATAAAAGTTTGTTACGTAAGCTAATTCTTAAGTTACGTATATTTTTTACTAATAAAGACATTCGTTAAAAATTAAAATTTATAGTTTCCTTTTTATGTAACCAAAAAATTGCAGGACAACTAGGCTTTCCCCATCCCTTATTTCTCAAAATCGTCTGATCAAAACTAAAAGAAAGCCATTTAGCCAAAAAAGGAATTAATATGCAAATTTCATTTTAATAATTTATGTGTGGAGAGCCAAAATCAAACATGCATTAATTCAAAAACGTTCAGGAATTACATAAAAAAAAACTAGTTTTTTTAACTGAAAGTAGGGAGCGACATTAAAACTTAAAACGGACAGAAATTACTCCGTATATGAAATGGGTTGTCCCCTCTGCAATCCCTTGCTCTTTACGCTAAAGTTTGACTCTTTGCCACAATTCTGCTTTTTAAAACAATTAAAAACTTTAGCGTAAAGAGCAAAGGATTGCGGAGGGGACAATGTATATATAATAAGTTTAATAATGAATAAGAATAATGTATAAGTTTCATCAAATTTAGTCTTTGTCATCAAAAGTTAAGAACCTGAGAAATTTCGCCTTATTTTGGAAAATAGTGGGAAACGCCCCCTAAAAGTCACAGAATCTTAACAAAAATCACACCAACGCATTCAGCATATCAAAGAAACTTGATGCAAAAATAATAATAAAGATAAAAAAAAACACTGAAAATACCTTGTCTTTTTCAGCTGTACATTTACACCAAGTCTTTCCAGTGTAATTTCTCCAGTCTTATGGTCAATAATTAATATACACTCTTTTGTGTAAGGACGTTTTGATCCTTTGAATACAGTATGGGTAGTGCCTGAACCCTCTAAATGAGGAACTGTCACTGAAACTTCATTACTAGTTCCAATCTCAAGATCTGCCATTTGGGATGTATCAACACTTGCTGGCTTAAAGTCATCTATAAAAATATTCCCAGTAGAAAAATCATAGATGATCCCTGATAGAAATAATCCTAACAGAAGAATAATCCCTAAAAAACACCTACTAGAATTGCAATAAAGATCTTTATCCTAATTATTTACTAATTTACTTGCACTTACAAATTCATGCACTAAATTACTTTATCCTTATATGTACTTTATCTATTTACTATTTCTTTATTTGTTACAATATATTTAATTTATGTTTACATTTATTATATTGTATTTAAAACCCATTTATTACCAAGCAAAGTTACTTTATCCCACTTATTTACTCAATCACTGACTCACTAAAAAAGAAAAAAAAATCTGCAGTAGCTTATGCAAGGAAAATACAGAAATGATTGAACAAGGAAACAAAATGATACAAGGCTATTGAACTTTAAAAAAAGTACTAAATTTAAAGTTTGCAAAAAGAAATTTCCCTCCTTTGAGTATTACTTTGTAAAAGCGATAAAATGCTTTGTCTAAAGCAATTATTGGCAACTAATTGGTCTAAAATTTTGTTTTCACTTGGAACCCTATGTCACTCAGCATGGCCAACAAATTATCTTAGAATTATTTTAGGAATCCATTAAAATAAGAGGATATATCAGATAAAATCCATTAGAATAATCTATTACTTTAGGGATCCATCAGAGTTACCTTAATTTGAACTCCAGAGTGAAATAAGGTCAAATGTTGTATTTGTTTGGCTCCCTTGTTGAAATGACAATTAAAACAATTCACACAAAAATAAAAAAGAGGGTTGTGACTGTACTTACAGCCCAGTGACAGGCCTTCCAACTAGGAGAGTGCTAGGATATATGCAATTAAGCTCAATACATGCAAATGCAATAAGCCCAATACACTCAAATACTTTCAATCATTAATGACCCAATGACTACAAAAGACTTGTCTGATTCTGCAGTTAACTCTAGGCTTATAAAACTTCTTGAAGCAACCTTTCTTAGGGTATCAGAGTAAAGAGCTTATTTTGGGGTTGGTCAGTATATTTATTGTGTGGAGCATGTCACTGTGCTTGTGTTGGAAAGTATAAGATGGGAGTTTTAGAATAGATATAGGCCCTCCTTTGCACACCTTCAACCACCTTTTGCAAAGGACTGGCTTTGCAGGTTCTGAAGTCAGGAGCTGGTCTCACAATTGCCTTATATAAATTCAAGCACATTCCTTGTGATTGGCTAGTAATTGTTCTTTAAGTCCAATACTTGAATTTGCTGAACAGTTGTGTAGAGTAGACATGAAACTTTAAGTTATCTTTAGTAACTCCCAGGTCTTTACAACTGGCACAAATTAGGAGAGGAATGGAAGATGATGTCTAGTTATCATTCATAGTATATTGATGCTGACAATTATTGCAAGCAAGAATAGTAACACATTTTGATACAATAAAAGAGAGAAGCCACCTGTCTGGCCATATCTGTAAGTGATCAACATTGGATTGTATTTATGATTTGCGTGGTACACCAAATAGTTTTAAATCATCAGTGTAAAGGGTTAAGTGGCTGTATGTGGGACCTTGCCAAATGCTTTGGCTAGGTCTCAAAGAACCAATTCAGCATCAAGGACTTAGTCCAGGAACTGTGCAACTCGTTTGCAAGTATTTAGAAGGTTAGTTTCTAGATTATCCTGGGAGGAATCCATGATGCCTGTTGGATATAATTACATTATTGACAAGGTGTTGAAGAAGAACATCATTAATAATCCTCTCAAAAACTTTTGCAACAGGAGACACGAGGCTGATAAGTACATAATTTTCTGCTTTGGATCCACCCCCTCCCCCTTCTAAAAGATAGGCATGATATAAGCTAGTTTCCAATGGAAGGGGAGTTGCTTATAATAAAAGGAATGTTGAAAAAGTATAGCCAGTGCAGGGGTAATTTTGTGAGCAGCTTGTTTTAGCAGAAAGATGTCTATTATAAAGAACAGCAGTCTTGTTGATATTCAGGCTCTTGAGTCATTTTTTGACCATAGATACAGTAACTGTAATACAGCTTGTTTGCTTTTAGATGTTGTGCTTTATGTAACCTACATAACACATGACAGCACTAGATCATCAAGGTCCAAACTGGTGGTGTTGTTATGCCTTAGGTTAGAAAACATTACCAGCTTCATTAGTGAAGACTGATTCAAATTGCTAATTTAGAAAATCAGCTATATGTTGGGTGCCTGGGACTTTGTTTAAGTCCCTTGATATTAAGCTTTTTATGGATCTCTGGTTGTGGTCTCTGCTAGAAACGTAGTTCCAGAATTTCCTGGGGTTCAACTTACTTTGGTTGGTAAGTCTTGTCTTGAAAATAACACTTCAGTTGTTTGGTAAGGTTCCTCAATTTATTTTGGGCTAGCTGTCATATATGGTGAGGTCTTATGCATGGGAAAAAAAATTCTATTGTGTTCCATTGCTGAGTTTCTGTCACTATAAATTGGAATTTCTGGTTCTAGGTGTTTATCCTCCCAGAAAATACCTACTATGGAAAATACCCACCACTCCCCATAGAAAATAAGGCTTTCTAAATTTGAAAACTCTATTTGAGTTTTATTGTATTTTCTGTAGGGGGAATGAACTTTGGTACTTGTGTATTATGCACCACTCACTCAAGTTTATGCTGTGTAAAACTCAAGAAAAAGCAAGTTTCTTTGTTAGTTTCTTTCAGCTTAGCATGAGACAAGACAAAGACAATTTAAAATGATTAGATTTATTTAAACAACTTATTTAAAAATGATTAGAAATAAAGTTTAAAAAACAAGTTTTTTTTCAACTGAAACTAAGGAGCAACATCAAAACTTAAAACAAACAGAAATTATTCCATATATGAAAGCAGTTCCTTTTTATGCTAAAGTTTTAGCATAAAAAGACATTCCTTTTTATGCTAAAGTTTTTTTCTAGAATTTTAAAACAAAGCTCATTATTCTAATTAGACTGTCATTGTTTTACAGAAACTGTTATTATAGAATTAGGACAAAAAGCCAAACTTTCATGTAAAAAGCAAGGTTTTGTGGAAGGGGCAACTCCTCTAATATATTTAATAATTTCTGATTGTTTTTAAGTTTTGATATTGCTCCTAACTTTCAGTTAAAAAAACTTAATTTTTTAATTTAATTTCTGATTGTTGAAAAATTTGGCTCTCTCTCCATAAAACAAATTCTGGTACTTGTGTATTATATGCCACTCACTGTGTGAGTGGCATATAATACACAATATAATATAATAAGTTTACAATATGTAAAACTCAAGTACAACCTGTTTCTTTGCTAGTTTAGAGACAAATTTGGGCTATATATTTGCACAATAGGGGGAAGGGCTAGAATATATTGGGTCTGTATACAAAATATTTAAGGTACAATTATTCTGCATATTATGAAGTAAGAATTGTTTTCTGACTTCAAACTGTCCAAATACTTTACCCCCTCTCCCATGTGCAAATACATAGCCAAAATTATATATTTCCTATCTATCTGTCACTTGTCTCACACTAAGCTGAAAGAAAGTAACAAAGAAACCAGTTTGTTCTCAAGTTTTACACAGTGTAAACTTGAGTGAGGGGAGTATAATACACAAGTACCAAAATTACTTCCCTCCCCCTACAGAAAATATAAAACAAAACTCAAATCAAAATTCTCAAATTGGGAAAGCCTTATTTTTCACAGGGAGGAAGGGGTATTTTCTACAGGGATACATTTTCTGGGGGGGGGGGGGTAAATGCTGGCCACCAGAATTTCTATAGCTTGGGTACTCCCAGAAAAGCAACCATGATACTTAAAAATAACATAAAACAAAGAATCTGAGGTTTTTATTATATTAAAATGTTTCTTTTAGATGAGCCACTGTTCCATAATGTTAGAGAAAAGTGACACAGTTTGGAGATGAAAAGCACTTTTAGCCTTAAAGCTGTATTCCTGCTCTCTAGAAGGAAAGACAGATATCATTCTGAAATCTTCTTTAAAACACTTAAACATGCTCACTAGGCTAAGGGGAAGATTTGAAGTAGCAGCTCTCAAGAGAGAGATATGCTGAAACCAATAGATGTTTTTAGATGGCTTATGTTATGTTCATTTTTATGATTTTGTTTGTCTTTTTGACAATTCATGTGATATTAGACTTGACAATCTAAGCATTTTTGACCTATCTGTTTTTAAAAGAAAAGTTTTTAAAAACAGATAAGGCTACTGGCTCACTTAGCTCACTAGGCTAAGGGGAAGGTTTGAAGTAGCAGCTCTCAAGAGAGAGATATGCTGAAACAAATAGATGTTTTTAGATGGCTTATGTTATGTTCATTTTTATGATTTTGTTTGTCTTTTTGACAATTCATGTGATATTAGACTTGACAATATAAGCATTTTTGACCTATCTGTTTTTAAAAGCTTTACCCCTAACCTCCTAACAGTTGAAAATAAACCCTGAATTGAATAGTCTGTAGGCTACACAACAGATTTTATATATAAAGGGTAAGAATAGTGGCTCTTTAGAAGGAGACATGCTAGAACAAAAAGAAAGGCATTTTTGGGTTGTTTATTTTGTGTTCATTTTTATAGTTTTGTTTGCATTTCTGACAATTCAGCCATAGTTCCCCTCTAATAAAAGATTAGAAATAATAGAATTCTTACTTTATTATATACACTGATTAACAAGTTATATTTCCTTGTTTATTTCCCTGTTTTAAATAATTTTTTATAAAATAAAACTTTTTCAGAATTATGAAATCATAAAAGAAATTATTTATTATAACCTTTTAATGGTTATGATTAGCCTATGGGCTATAAGTGTTGGTTATGATTTTTAAGACCACTTCTGTTATTTCTAACAAACCAATAAAACAGTCTGTGTACAGGCAATAAGCACATTGAAAAAAGTGAAGATCCTAGCCCTGGCTTGTAGCCAGTACATTTTTACATTAGCCAAACTCAACAACATGCCTATAGAAACAGAATTGCATTCTGAATCTAAATATTTACAATCAGACATGAGATTTAACCCTTCCTCCCCCTGATTTGCAAATATGTACCCTGAATTGCAAATATGTAACAAATTTTTGGTAAAATTCTAGTTAATTGACTTCTTGCTATCTCAGAAAGGGTTTAGGTTAGGAAAATGAAACTTTCAGGGATGAATCTAAAGACTAAGGTACGTCCTGGGAAGATATTTTAGAGTACCCACTCTTTCTCCCTTTAGAGGGCCCTGACCTTTGATGAGCTTTAAAAATATGTGTGTTATAAAAGTGAAACCTTGCAAAATAGATCTTCTGCTTAATTGATGTACAACAAAATTGTTTTCAGCTTCATAACTTTGCTCAATTCCATTTCATAAGGTTTTAAAGATATGCAAATACATTTCCTAAATTTTGAAAAAAACATTGATATGGCTCAAAATTCTACTCAAATAATAGGAATTGCATTTTCAGAACTAAAGGCAGAAAAAAGCAACTAGTAACTGAAAATTAAGGTAAAATGTTGTTTTGTCAAAATTTCAATAGGTAGCCTATAGACTTATCATGTAGGCAAATTTCAGGGCCCTCTAGAGGGAGAAGGAGTGGAGGTGGGCACTCTAAAATACCTTCCCAGGAAGGTATATTTCTATATTCTACTCAAATGATAGGAATTGCATTTTCAGAACTAAAGGCAGAAAAAAACAACTAGTAACTGAAAATTAAGGTAAAATGTTGTTTCGTCAAAATTTCAATAGGTAGCCTATAGACCTATCATGTAGGCAAATTTTAGGGCCCTCTAGAGGGAGAAGGAGTGGAGGTGGGTACTCTAAAATACCTTCCCGGGACAAACTTTAGCCTGAAGACCCATCCTTGAAAGTTTCATTTTCCTAAACTAAACCCTTTCTGAGATAGCAAGAAGTAAATTAACTAGAATTTTACCCAAATTTTCTTTGATTTTGACAAATTGTTAATATAATTTAACAAAAAGAGAGACATACAAAAAATTCAGTACATATATGCAGCTTAGGGTATATATGGACATATTAAGGAGGGCGTTAGATCCCATTTCAGCCAAAAATGAATGTTATACTTGGATTTTGGATGCAATTGTGATTCCACAGGTAGCCTAAGCACAATACAGAAATTTACCCTGTAGCCTAGCCTATATCTAAACCACACCAAATATGTAGTACACCTGGTTCAATGTAGCAAGCTTCTATGCCACAATATTACTTAAGATTTAGGCTAAGCAACTTACATTTCACAGTATGGAAGGGTGAATCTTTTTTGTAGAATGAGGACCCCAATTTCAGCTCTTTGATCTCATTGCTAAGACCAAGTTTATCCACCATTCTCAATTTAGGCCAATGAATCAAATATGAATTCTTGAGATATGCTCAGGGTGCAGGAACACTTCCCTTTTGGCAAAACTGACTCCGGTTTCGGTTTCTTCTTCCTGATGATAGTTAATAACCATGACTGCCGACTATGTTTATAGGGAAGTTTAAAAAAAAATCGAAAAACACTTTGACTATGATCTAGTTTTTATGGACTTTAGGCTTTACTTCATATGTAAATGCAAAATGTTAAATTTTCAAGTTAAAATTATTAAGCTAATATGAGAGTGGATAACTTAATTAATGCCCTTTTATGATCTTTTAACATTCAATAGCCACTTCTGGGAGCAGCTCATAACAATAGACCCTGACAACACACCGGTTTTCTTTCCGGTAGCAAACAGCTTATTTTCGGAAAAACTTCGTTGCGCTACAGGATGAAGGCCATTTTTATTATTAAATAAAAGTTTCAGACTTGTTCAAGACAACCCGAGTGACATATTTTTCAGATCCGAATAAAATGAAGAGTTTATTAATGCCCTTTAGAGCCCCAAGGGCACGAACGTCGTAAAGACACACTTAAGTTCAAAGAAAATAAGACAAAAGCAATAAAATTGGCTTTTTAATTTTTTTCAACATTCTGCTTTTCAATAAACGGTAGTGCTTGCCCCCCTTTAAGTTTATGTTTTCATGATACCTTTCATTACACTTAATGAAACCAAGTGATTAAAGTATCATAACTATAAACCTAGTGTGTGTCACAATAGTAAAGCACCTTCTGTTCTTTTTGTATAGCAGAGCGCAAAACAAGCTAAGGACCAAGTTTGGCTTGGGGAAGAGTAATAAAAACAACAAATAATCTTACAGGAAGTATCTTGATAATATCTTACGGCATTTAATTAGGCCCAGTTTGAAGGCTTCAATTAGGAAAAACTTTGATCAATGGAAGCCAGAATGCATATTGAAGCAAGAAAACGCTACTTTCTATTTCCATTTTATTTGGTAGGGACATCACAATGGAGGGGATCTTACTCCTAACTTTGAAAATTTAATTAAATTAAGATCAAAGTTCCAAAATTATATTGAGTCTGACAAAAAATAGGTTAGTTGAAATAAAACATCAGAGAGTCCTAAGCTTAGAATTCAATATGATACCACTTCAAAGATCCAGTAAAGAAAGTCCTGAATTCGGTAGTGCAAATTATAGATTCTACGAAGAAAGCGTTGTAGTGGTATGTCTAGTTATTAAATACAGATAAAGCCAAATGGAAAATCTGAAATTGTTCCACAAAGCTGGGAGAAGTTCATTATTTGATTGGATTTCACACAATATTTTAGTCTTATTCCTTTCTTTCTTATGAAATCCAAGTTAAGTATTTGGAGCAGATATTTCGTGGTTTCGTAATATCTACTTAATTTAAACAAAGAAAATGAATTCTGTTTCTGACCCAAAATAAGTTATTTGCTTACCGAATTTACTGTATTTGCATAAATGTAACCTAATTATTTTTTCATATCTTTTCACAAAAGTTGAACAGTGAGCAACAAAATAAAATATGCAAAATATTATTTTTGTTGCTGTCAACGTTCTATCAAGTATACGATAACTTTTTAACTCCTTTTAGGTTAGGTTAAATATTAGAACACCCCTTTTTAAGATTAGGCTGGAGCACCAATTTAATTTAATTTATCCAATCTGAAACCGGGTTAAACAGCTACCGTTCACGGATAGAGTGCTAAATTTGAAAGTCAGAGATTTTCAAAAGTCTCTAACCTTTGAAAAGCCAGTTCATGTATCTCTAACTTTTTGTTTCACAAAAAATATCAACACGCAATAAGTTTAATGAAGAAGAGATGAAAATAAAAAAAGTTTCCCCAAGAAAAAAAAAATCAACATTCAGGAAGTTTCACGAAGAAAAAATCAACACGCATCATGCTTCATGAAGAAAAATCAACATACAGCAAATTTTACAAAGAAAAAAAAATTAAGATACAACAAATTCCAAGAAGAAAAAACAATATCCAACAAGTTTCACAATGACACAACAAATATAAAATAAATTCAAGGAAGGAAATATAAATACACAACAAGCTTCACGAAGAAAAACAAAATTAACATATTTCACCAAGAAAAAAGCAGCATGCAACAAGTTTCACAAAGAAAAAACAACACACAACAAGTTTCAACAATGCACAACAAAAAAAAACATACAACAAGTTTCGTAAAAAAAATATACAGACAGCAAGCTTCACAAACAAAGAATCAACATTCAACAAATTTCACGAAGAAAAAATCAACATGCAACAAACATTGCTAAAAAAAATTACAATATACAAAAAGTATCATGAAGAAAAAAATCAACAAAATAGGTTTCATGATGAAAACATAAAAAATACAACATGATTTACGAAAAAAAATCAGCCTACAATAAGTTTCACGAACAAAAAAAACGTGCTACAAGTTTCACGAATAAAAAATGAACATTAAATACGTTTCAAATAAGAAAGAGCAAAAATACAACAAGGTTCACGATGAAAAAATAATCAATGTACAAGAAGTTCCACGAAGAAAAAATATCAACGCACAACTTGTTTCACAAAGAAAAAGCTTCATGAAGAAAAAATAAAAATATAACAGCGTCTCGAAGAGAAAAAATCAATGTACAAAAAGTTTCTCGAATCCTCATTACAAGTAAACCATATCAACAAAAGGATTTTAAAGTACCTTTAATTCCAACAACACCAATGAAGGCAGCTAAAGCAAAGGCCATTTCTAAATTGTCTGATGTAATCAAAACCCAAAAATGTGTCAAAAATTAAAGTAAAGAGATGAAAATGAAGATCAACGAACAAATGTGGTTAAAAGACATGCCACATCGAGCGTGTGAGCGAGTAAAAAATGAAAATGAAGAGCAAATACACACGAGGTTAAAAGAACAGCGGAGGTGCGTGCGAAATGAAAATGAAGAGCAAAAATACATGCGGTTAGAAGACATGTAAAACTGAACATGTTGTTGAGTTGATGAAAATGTACCTGGACAGCGAGAATCAAAACGTGTCAAAATTGAAAATGATAGCGATGATGATTTGGTTTGGGATTTAAACATGGATAAGGGCATCATTGGCTACCATACCTTTGCTTAGAAAAAACAAAGGTTCTGGGATACGTATCTCATAATGACAAAAGACAAGTCGAGGTAAAACAAACCAAACAAATTAAATATGAAGACCAATGAATATTGGGTTCTGAATTTTGACATGGATAAGGTAAACAATGCCTACATACCTTTGAAAATCAAACATCTGGACTATATAAATCGTTGGAAGAACAATTAAAAGAAACGAAGGTTCGGCAATATTTCTTCATAATGACAAAAGACAAGCCAAGGCAAAGAAGAAGTTTTTGTCCCACCAATTGTTCAATAAAAACAAATAAAGGTGGTCATCAATACCTGCCATACTTTTGAAAATGTAAAACCTGGACTAGATAAATAGTTGGAAGAAAAAGAAGTTTTGTCCACCACCTGAGCAAAAAAAAAAAAAGTTCGGCGATATGTCTTTCATAAAGACAAAAGACAAGCCGAGGTAAAGTAAGAAGTTTTGTCCCACCACCTGAATAATTAAAATCAACAAAGAATCGGCGGTATGTCTTTCATATTGACAAAAGACAAGCCGATGCAAAAGTAAAATGTCCGATAAAAAACAAAATTTTACAAAGACACTATTTCTAATTTAAGGTCTATTTGGACGTCTTGACATCAAGAAAAGGCTTAAATTGTCTTCATTAGAAGAGAAGCGACTGTGAGAATCCATATACGGAGGCATACCGAATATATATATATATATATATATATATATATATATATATATATATATTTATATATATATATATATATATATATATATATATATATATATTTAAATATATATATATATATTTTTTAAGATATATATCTTAATATATATATGATTTAAGATATATATATATATATATATATATATATATGTATATAATGTGGTATAATAATCCAAAGGATCATTTCATCTCGACCACTATAAACTTTTTTTCTGTTTGCGTGGCCAACTCTTTGAATTGTTTTGTTGGCTCATAGCTTATAGAGCTTGGATGCGAGGTCAGAATAAATGACAGACAATCAAAAGCCAACACCTTTCCTAAAAGCCTGGAAAAATTATTTTGCATTTCACCTTTTATACTGGAGATAGTTTAGTTTCAACGAATTTAACATCATCAGAAAGTGTGAAAATCATTGTTTCCCATTGGATGTTTCTGTAGCATATTTTATGTCTTTAATCTTCCTATAGCATATTTTATTTCTTTAATCTTCAAGGAACGGGTTTCCTCAACCATTTTTTAGGATATGTGTTAAGTTAACGCTAAAAATCAGCTCCCTTTGGTGCAATCCGCTTTCATTGGCAAGCTCCTGTACAAAAGGGATCTTGCATTTCACTCTCTTTTCAGCAAAATTTAACAGTCAAAAAATTTTACAGTCAAACCATAAATTCTCAGATAGCGGCAGATGACCATTAGTCCACTAGAAGTCTGATAATTGGTCATTTTTCTGCGTGACAGTCGGCCAACGTTAAGCTTACAAAATGATTTCAATGTCCGTATCTCCTTGCTGCTTAGCCAATGTCCTGATATTGAGGGTCAGCCATCATGTGCATTTGCACACCCTTCCTGTTTACCTTCCATTAATTTCTCCGAGTACTATTACGGCTTTGTCGACTCTGGCTGAGCTTTTTGTAATTGACTGAAAAGAAACCTAAATTACTTTTTCAAATTTATAAAGAGTGCATATCATTGGATGAAACTGCTAAGTATCTGGTTTGGCATTCTAGTCTCTCTTAGCTGGGTGCTTGGAATTAAACTTTTTATGCTATGTACTTGTGAAACCAACTAAGAAGTTGATTTTGTCTTGATCAAGCTTTGCAAGTTAAGTGTGTGCTGAAAGCAATTTGTTCTTTGTCTTGGAAGAATAGAAAATTGGTAATGTCTCAGTGATGTTTTTCGGGTTTTCACAGTCATTTTCAGTGACACCCCCCCTTCCGATTTAAACGTTTTGTATTTATGGTCAAACTCTTCGGCTATTTATGGCTCTTGAGTGTTTATTTACACAGCTAATATTAAATAGTCGTTTTGTAATAACCATCCCCATGGATTACTATTGGCCTAAGTCACTCCTTACTTACACCTCATTACCACAAATCGTTAGAAAAATGACGAAAAAGGAATGAACCTTCCTTAATGAGACAAGCCTCAATTCATGTGGCTCGGGGTGATTTTTCAGTTTTCTTATTTCATGCATAAGCAACGCTGTTTTACCAGTTTTTGAAATCACAAATCATATCTTAATCTAAAATACAAATTCTGGAATTGGAATAAGCTAATTGGTAATGCCCTTGTGTATGACTTTGTCCGAAAAAAATACTGTGCTGAAGTCTAATAACCAAAAGTTGTCCTGCCTGTTTTTGATTTTCCAACAAAATAATGGTTTCTGCCATTGAAATTGCTGCCCATTCACTATAATGGAGCTAGATAGCTTGACATAGGCTAGGCCTATAGCCCTAGCTTAGGCAATAAAAACATTCAAATGAAATAACTTAGGCTTAATATTGAAGTCCTGATATAATTACAGCTTTTTTGGCTGTTCTAGATGGTATATGCTAATAAAATAAAATGCCACCTTTAGCTTAGGGTTAGACCCCCAGAAGTTGGACAGTGCTTAATCTGGGACATAACAATTGGCTAACTTGTGTCTTTTAGAGTATGAACAATAAATTGTGCTAGTGTAGAACTAGGCTACTCATCCTCAGAAGGACACACAGTAGGCCTATTTTGTTTTGTTTAATTTAGCTTATAAGAAAGTGAATTCCCTATATAAGTTGAAGCCTTGTTTATGTATTTTTTTTCAAATATAATAATCAATTCTGGAACAAGTTCTGGTAAAATTCTAGTTAATTGACTTCTTGCTGATATGGCTCAAAATTCTACTCAAATAACAGGAATTGCATTTTCAGAACTAAAGGCAGAGAAAAAGCAACTAGTAACTGAAACTTAAGGTAAAATGTTGTTTTGTCAAAATTTCAATAGGTATAGAATTGTCATGTAGACAAATTTCAGGGCCCTCTAGAGGGAGAAGGAGTAGAGGTGGGTACTTTAAAATACCTTCCTGGGACATACTTTAGCCTGTAGACCCATCCCTCAAAGTTTCATTTTCCTAACCTAAACCCTTTCTGAGATAGCAAGAAGTCAATTAATTAGCATTTTACCCAAATTCTATTTGGGTCCTTAATCATGCCTAGAAAAGACCATTACCTTAAATTACACTTGCCAGCTATAGACTAGAATGATCCTGTATTTGCCAGTCCAGTGGTGGACCCAGATGGGGGGGGGTGCCCCTCTAATGTAGTGGTGGATTTGGGGATAATATCATGTTTTTCATAGAGGATGTACAGTTTTTCTTTTTTTTATGGTGGGGTGGTTTCTATGACTTACTGGTTTTTGTGTCAATATTTTTATGTCATCTTAATTTTAACAGATTTACTAGAACTTTAGCCCTAAGCAGATCTTAAGTTAAATTTATGACCATTTCCACAACCTTCCTACAGCATATAATTGTTGAGGTTCTCTTTAAATTGCTGGCATTTCTTTGTTCACAAGTTTATTGGATTAAAATGTTTTATGCCCCCTGCTGAAAAGAAAATCCTGGATCTGCCCCTGTGTCACTCAGTAAAGATTTTTTGCTGACTGATCAGGTGAGTCCCAAAATAATCACCAGGGCTTATTGCACCATTCCCTGTCAATTTGTGATTTGAATGACTCAATACTGGTAGAACAGACTGTTTCCTGGTTTAACTAGCTCCATAGATTCACCACCTGATTAGAAAAGAATTTGCTGTATAATCTTGAGTAGGCTTACTTCTTAAAAAGTCTTTGATCATATTCTCTTATCCTTGAAGAGACATCTGATTGAACAACTTGGGATAAGTTCTTTATGATTGAGCAGCTTAAATGCCATAATCATATCCTCTCTCTTTCTGTGATAGGCCTGAGTCAGTGAGGGTAAATTTAGCTTTTCAAGCCAGGAGGGGTAGGAAACGTTTTAGAAACCTTGGATGCATGTAGTTTTACATCTCTGAACTGATTCTAGAGTTTCTTGGTCAGATTTATTAATTAGGTTGGCATTGCACATGCCAAACTCTAGCCTAGGCTGAATTAAATCTTTGTAGAGCTTTGAAACTGCTGAGGGTGAACAACTACTAAAAGTTCTTTTAAATATATTGAGAGTCTGACTGGCCTTTGCTGCCACAGTCTGGGTATACAAGGTGAGCTATAGCTGTTCATCAACTAACAGACCCAGATTATATTCAGCATGACTACTGACAATAGTTTGCCTTGTTTTGTCCATTGACTCATTGAGTATTGCTGTCTTGAGTTTTTATTACCAAAGTGGACAACCTTGCATTTCTGGACATTGAACTTTAGATTCCAAGTCCCTGTCCAGCAAGTAAATGAGTCCAAGTCTTCTTGAATATTTTCTATTTTGTCTGAACTTTCAACTTCACCAATTACCTTTGAATCATCTACATAAATTTCTCATTTTATTGTTGATGTTACAAGGTGCATCATTAATAAAAATATTAAATAAAGTTTGGCTGAGGACTGTGCCTTGAGGTAGGCCTACTCCACTTTTCACTTCCACAACATCACAGAGAAAGGATTGTCCATTTTCCCCAAATGCTTTAACTGCTTGTTTTCTGTTACTAACAAAAAGCATCACCCAGTCAATAGTTTTTGTGTTAATACCAATAGTTTCAAGCTTGATATGTATTCACCTGTGGCACACCTTATCAAATGCCTTAGCAAAGTTGCACAAAATCATGTCAACTGGGAAATCCTTGTCTATAAGTTTAGTGACATATTCCTATGCATTAATAAGGTTAGTCTGAACTGATCTAGCAGAACAGAAACCATGCTGGCATAGGGACAACAGCTTATTTCAAGTCAGATGTTGAATGACTGAAGAGTTGACTATGCTTTTGTGTATTTTACCCACAGCAAATTCTATACTGATTGGTATGTAATTAACTGCCTCATCTCTATTACCACCTTTGTGCACTGGGGTATTATGTGCCAACTTCCATTCTGAACGTATACACTTTTAATCTAGAGACTTCTGGAAAAGCTGGGTAAAAGGAAGAGACATTGACTCTTGTCTCTGAGAAGAAGATAACTTCTTTGAGAAGTTAAGGGAAAATGCCATCTGGTCCAACTAATTTATTTGGGTTCAGATGGGTTTCAAGCTTAACTCTATTGATTGTAAATTTGGGGGATCTGGTAGTGGAGCATTGTCAATTGGTGTAGATATAGAGGCAAATCAATCACTAAAGGAACTTGCTATTGCTTAGGTACCATCAATTTTACAGCCATTATGTGCCAGCTGGGTAACTGTGTGTCTTCCAGGCTTTTTATCTGTGGCATAATTCCATAATTTTGTAGTATTTGATTTAGCTAATACAGCTATTGCCTCCTCATACTGTCCAGAAATCTTTCTAGAGATATTTCTCTCCTGGCTGCATGCTTTTTTTTGGTATTGGTATGCATTATCCACATTCTGTGAATGCAACCACCAAATCTTTTTTCTTGTTCCTGGCCATTTTTAATTCCTTTGACACATATGGGTGTCTATTGACAACATCAAGCAATAAACTCTTAGTGGCATGTCATTAATCATCTACACTCATTGCATCAATGAAGGACCAATTACATTCTGCTAGTTCTGTCTGGATTAGACTATAATCAGTATACACATGTTTTCTGAATAACAATGATTTTGGGTATAGTCTAAACCTACAACTTGTGGTAATATGTTTGCTTGATCAAGTGGGAGTAAAAGTACTACACTCAGGACTGACTCATGGTCACTAACTAGAATAAGATCTAGCAATTCAAGGAATTCAAGGATTAGACATTCAAGAAAAGGCATAACAAAGTCACTTGTGGAGTTACCACAACCATCTATCCATTGAACTAATAGGAGGTCAAAATCACCAGCCAAAATCACACTCCCATACATCTTGGTATTCACTGCTATTGAATTAGTTAAAGCAAGGAGGGAATCTTCAAGGATGGGGGAACTAGTGCTTCTATATATGCACCAAATTGTTTAAGACTTACAAGGCAGGTCAACAGTTTCCACACTTGTTCTACATATGGCTCATAATCAGAATTAATGTAAATGTTCCTACCTTAATTGAGCTCCTTACATAAATGGATATTCCTTTCCTGTCCTGTTTACTTAGGCTGGAGTACAATTTGTTTCTAGGTAAATATATTTGAGCATTATAAACCATTGGAATCAACTGAAAGATCCAACTGTCAGTGCTCCCTCCATCCAGTCCTTCAAAAACCAACTTGACAAAGAGTGGGAGAAGAAGCAGTGAGGTTCGACTGGCAGTCATCAACTCAAGAGCACTACAGGTCTGGAAGACCTTAAAGCTCTCAGATGGATTAAGGTGATTAAGGTAAAGTGATTATTCTGGTGAATACCTGTGTGTGTTAGGCTTAATTTCGCAAAAAGCATAAACTTCCACCCTGCTGGTTGATGCTTTACATTTAATTTCCTGCAATTTTGTGGTTAAACAGTCAACATTACTAAAAGCGATTTGCAACACACTATTTTTTTTTCATGTGTGCTATGAGTACTAGCACTAGACAATCAATCACTGTCATTTATAGCATTGAGTGGAATGCTCACAGGGTCATCAGAATTAGAAGTGTGTGGTCTAGCACCATAATAAGTTTCTTCTGACTGTCTATTATACACATTGGTACTAATATCCAAAAAATTACACTAGAACACAGGCTATATACAGACAATTGGGAAGCAACTAGTTTATTAGCATTTCAGCTGATACTGCAGGCTGCAGACAGTTTTTGAAACAATCATATTTCCCTGAATCACTAGATCATGTTCACCATTTGCTTGTCTGGAATGAAGTTCAATATACAGCTGTGCTCTTCTGATATGATCTGGCTTGGAAACATCATTACAAAACTGTATTTGTCCAGCTCCCTTTTTGTTGTAAGATTTCTGCATAATAATTTTTTGGTTCTGAAGTCAACAGCAGAGAATTTAATAGGAGAGTGGTTCTGGGTATTTGTGCCAACCCCAGGAGGTTTGTTAGAGCCTATCAATCAGCACACATTGGAAATACTAACATTTGGGAGACTGTATTCATGCTGCAGGAACTCACATATAAACTGTTCATCATTTGGCTTCAGAGCAACACCAATCACCACAACCTTAAACTTTCTCGTTTGACTATCTCTGTCCTCAATGATTAGTCTCTTTACTTGGCTATCTAATTCATCTTTAAGACTTTTCTTAAAGCGTCTACTTCAGATTCAACTAACAAAGCACATTAGGATCAGATTGGACACCAGGTTCCAATCATCAACACCATGTGTTGATGCAACACATGCTTCAATATCTATGAATTTATTGTCAATATCTTTCTTAAACTCAGCTTTAAATTCACAAAAAAAATTTTCACAGCCTCCTTAATCTCAGTGTCTAAGTTTTGCACAGCAGCAATAGTGCACTGAAGTGGTTCTAGTGTCTTACTGATAATGTTCTGAATTTGCATTTCACTAATACCACATCTGGTCCTACCTTTGCAGAATGGGTACCTCCATTCACACCCCAAACGCTTGGTCATTTTATTGAGAAGATTTTACTCTGGTTTGCTTATATATAGGCAATCAGTAGACAGCCACTTTTTACAAACATCACAGTTCATTGCCGCTGATTCCTCATCCAAATTATGATTGCAAGCAGCACACTTGTCTGCTCCCTTTCTTTGGGTCTTTTTGCTGGCATTGTTAGCAATCTAAGAATTTTAGTTGTGAAGCTCTACAATTGATGATTGAAACTGTTTTCACTGTTATTTAGTGATCAGGTACGGTTTGATAATCAGTAGCTTCTCAGTCAAGTCTGTGTTCCTTGAGGACCACTAAGCATCCAGCCTTTGTATGAATTGCTCACATATTCAGGAATAATTGTGTCTTCACAGATTTTATTCCAGTTGCTTGTAATTCATGAAGAAAAGAATCAAAGGCTGACTCTTGTTAAGGTAGACTGCTTAATAAGTTACAGCTGATGACCTTTGGTTCCTGAATTAGGATCAAAAATAGGAAATAATGCTGGGAGTTTATTGGTCTTCTTTAATTTTTAGGTTAGAATGGCATCACCTCTATTTCGCTTGTATACAAGCGTTGGTGTCATCTCTATCAGTTTCTCATTTACAGAGAATATTTTGTTGCCTGAGAGAAAATAATAGCAACAAGGATTCTTTTTGCTGAAGTCAATCACATGGCACTTGGCAATATTATCTTCACATGACAAAGCTGGTCCAAGAAGCTTCAGGTCATCAGCATAGAGTGTTGATTTGCTGCTGTAGTAGAAGGAACATTATTGATAAAGATACTGAGTATTGTAGGACCTAATACACTTCCCTGGGAAACTCTGCTTAAAAGAAGGATGAATATGGTTACCAGAGCTATCAAATAGTCGAACACACCAAGATCATTGCTGAAGATAATCAAATATCCAGAGCAGGGATTTCTCTTCAAGCTTGATTGCAAGTTGCTTCACAACAAACTTTGTCAGCATCTCTAGAAAAGTCAAGCAGAACCATAACACCATCACCTTGGTATCAAGTAACTTAGTAAATTGGTCATATGGTTCAAAGACACTGGTATTAATAAATCTTCCAGAAAAAAAAACATGCTGTGTGTTGTGCAAGAGGTTATTTGCTTCAAGATGCTGGATAACTGCCGAGTTGACTATTCTTTCATTGACTACAAATACTAGCAAATGTTACTACTTGTGACTGTGACTGAGTCTACTTCAGGGCTTCCACTTTTCGGTTTCAATTTTCCCTATTTTTATATCGATTTTCTCTAAAATTCCTTGTCTTTAGATCTGATTTCTCCCTATTTTTCTCCCTAGAAAAAAGATATTTTGCCTTAGATTTCCATACAATCTTAAAACGTAACGTAGAATCAAAGTATTATTTTTTACTTCAGATAATGATATACATAAAATCTTTTACACTATCGAGAACCAATAAAAAAGGTTCAAGTAAGTGTCATCTCCAGCACTTCATCGCACGTAGCGTTTGCTTTAGTCTTGAAGCCAACAACAGCTTTCGGTATGCTGACAGTTGATGGAGTTTTATCTTCGTTTTCCAACCAGTAGTTGACTCGAATAAGTGAGACTAGTGTGACGTTCCCGAAAATATTTCGGATGTCTGTTTTGATTAATTTCAGGTGACTAAACGAACGCTCAGCAGGTACATTACTAAAGGGTAACGAAAATATCAGTGATATGCACTTCCACAATTCTGGGTACTTGATTTTACCACTGCGAGTCTTCAGACTAAGTATCTTCATCCAGTACTGCTCAACTGACAGGTCTTCAACTTGAGCATCTCCCAAATGAAGCTGAGTGACATCGGTCATTGCCTGAGATCTCCATTCTTCGTCCGTTTTTTGGACGCAACACTTTTCTGTTACAACAAGAAATCTCGCAAATAGTGGCCTTAGAGATTTTAGCTTCAAATTTCTTGCATTCCTTGGTTCAATCAATCCCAAAATGTCTAAAATTTCGTCTTCAAACTTGAAATGGTCTTGAATATGCTTGATTAGGACTATATAATAGTTTCGACAAGACTGGTAAAAGAGATCAATTTTAATACTTGGCTCTTGATCATCTACGAGTTCTTACATTGAATCGGTTACAGCTATTCCCACATATGTCTGGTTTAAAGGCAGGTACTCACTCGAAAGGTAAGGATTCAGTTCGGTAAAGAAACCAAGACTGCGAATATAGTCTAGTTCCATGAAGGTTAGACGCAACATTATTCACAAGTTTGCTGACACTTACCTTTAGGGAATGAAGAAGTAGAAGCTCAGATTGGAAAACTGTGTTGAAGTCATTAGAGAGGCCAAGAGAGTTGTCCATAAATTCAACTTTGTCAACTTGCTTTGTAATGCTGACTAGTTAAGGTCATTGGTTATAGTTGGGTCGTCAAACGTGGTTTTTATGAAATAATGAGTAAGAGCAACCCGGTGCTCAATAAGCCTCTTTGTGCAAACCTGAAGGGACAACCAAGGGGTCTGGGGGTCTGTCCTGGTGCAAGAATTGGGAGTGCTTTGCATTCAAGGAACTTGTTAAATTCTGCATACTTATCTCACCTGGAAGCACTCCTGGAAAAGTGGGCATATATATTTCGTTCCAAGTCTTCTAGTGTCTTGGAAGTGACAAGCATGCATAGGATGAACATAAGTGAATAAGATGGCACGAGTATTTCAGATTCAAGATATGAGGCACCATGGCTTTCATTAGCGTTGAAGCACATCTATTAGCTCCAAGCATGACTTTAGTAGTATCTGCATAAAATTCAACAATATTTTGCCAGGGAATCGAGTTTCGTTTCAATGACTTGTTTGATGCAGTTAGTCAGATGCTCAGCTGATCCATTACTACACTTAACCATGTCCAATACTTCAACATGAAGTTTTAGATCTTTCTCACTAAGAAATATTACAATGATGAATTTTTCAACTTTTTGTTTGAAAAAATCAAACTTTCACTGAAAATCCTTACTTAACTCCAGATTTCCCTTTGTCCCTATATTTAAATTAAGTGTCCCTAAAAGAAGTGATTTCTCCCTAAAATGGGGTAATCTCCCTAAAAGTGGAAGTGCTGGTCTACTTTTGATTGTGACTGTGACAATTTGCAAAAACAACTGCTTGCTACTACAACTATTCAAAACTGTTACAACTTTGACTACAACTACTTAAGCCTGAAAATATTTACAACTAAGACTACTTACAATTGCAACAACTTATGGATGCAACTGCAATTACAACACAAATGCAGCAATTCATGACTGCTACTGCTTGCAACTGTGACTACTATTGTTAGTACTCTTACTACCGTTGCAAATGTGACTAAATGTAACTTCTTCTACTTTTGTTAATACAATTAAAACTGTTAAACTAAATCAAACTACTTAAAATGGTTTCTGCTCGTCAAAATTGCATAGTGCATCCAGGCTGTCAAAAGGGTTTATCTGCAATATTCCACTAATGGCTAAGGTTATTAAATTGTAAACTTTATTGAATATTGAGTGGGATTGTGCACCAAATCAAAACACACCAAGGCCATCCAAGTTGTCAAAATGGCATATCTGAGCATATCTTTATTCATTTTGGGAACAGTTATGGGTATTAAGTTGAAATAGTTGCAGAATGCTAAGGTGGATACAAAATCAAAAGACACTATATGTATCCAGGTTGTCAAAACAGCATATCTTAACTATTTCAAGAACATTTATGCAAGGATATCAATTGAAACATTCACAAAATGTTGAGGGTAATGTTGAACTTAAGCATACTATGTGCATGCCAGTTGTTAATGGGCATAGCTGCAGTATCTCAAGAACAGCAAAGGTTAATAAGTTTAGTACTTTAGGAAATGAGATGGGATCTTGGACAAAATCAAAAGAAACTGTGTGTATTCTGGTTGTCAAAATGGCATGTCTGCTATATATCAGGAAGAGGCAAGGGCATTATGTTGAAACTTACAGAGTTAAAAGGGATGTTCAACTTAATAGGTTGGTTAGTAGACAAACATAGCACTGAAGTAATTACAACATGGTCACTGTTACCAACAGATGTTGAAATTACGTTCCTAATAAAAAGGACTGGATTCTTGAGAATAACCAGATCATAAGTACTGAGGCTTTTGGAAGTTTAACAGTGTGTTTCTAAAAAAAACTTTTCACTGAAAAGAAATTGCCATTTCGAGCTGGTTCATGAGTGATAATTGTTATTTCTATCAGCTACTCTGATTTATAAAATGTAATTTTTCAGACACATTTTGGGAAATTTTTTAAAAGATCCTGAAAACCCTAAAAAAAATCACATCAAAACAGAAAGTACACCATTAGAATCACCATTGTTAAAAATCCTCAACAGGAAATTTACAGCCCCCACATTGAACAACAGAGAAAATGACATTTTTGCATGTGTAGCACTGATGTGTCCTCTTTTTTCAATCTGTTGCTTTTTTCTTTGTTACTAACAGGGCACTGAAACATTATAGAGAGTTGTTTAAGTGTTCATTGAAAAGGTAATTTTAATTAGTTCCAACTTTTTTTAACTTTACATCATAGTCTAAAAACTATAGAAAGGGTGATAAGTTATCTTTTGTCCCCCCCCTGCCCTCTATGTGCAAACATATAACCAAAATTATATATTGACCACTTATGGTAAATTTGACAACTTATTTACTATAAGTTGGAGGTGACCTTCACTGAGGAGAGGTATTGTATTTGCTACTGGCTGTCTGAGGTCTTGTTGACTTCACAAGAATTGTAGGGCAATCTAGTACCTTGTAGCAGACAGAATACTGCAAATTGGTCAATCAAGTTTCTGTTTCAGTATCATGATTAATAAGTAGCTTAGCCTGCTGTAACTTGTCAGAATCTAAAACAGTGAACCTGAAACAGCTCAGCACACATGAAGAATTTTTGTGATAGGTGAAATTTGCAGTGTTTTCGGATCAATCTTCGCTATTCTAATTTCGGTATTTTATCATATGTATTAATTAGTAGTATTACCCATAACTATGGTTTGACACCTCATAAATTATATTTTCTGGTTAAATTTCCAATGAGAGTAGTTTTGTCAAAATTAGAAGGAAGGAATAATTCACATCTCCTGTGTTTTTCCATGTAGTTCAAGAGATACTTCTCTGTTGGAATTTAACAGCTGTAATATAAGTATTTATGTTTTGTTTTTTTTCTCTAGAAACAAGCCATTGTTCTGAAGATCCACATGGCGGTATAAACAATTGAAGATAATTTGTGCCCAATAAATATGGAAGAAAAACCATTTTTCACATATAGGAAAATCCAGTTTGTTCCAAAGAGCCAACTAGTTGATGTATCTGTTGGTGCAAAGCATCTTGCTATTGGATTACAAAACAAAACTCTACTAAAGATCCAGCCAAACCAAATGCGAGAGGAGACCATCACTGAGAATGATTTAACCAAGTCAGTGAGCTCTTCTTCAATTGTGCATAGAGTTTTTCTTGATCCAACTGGTCAACATATATTAGTTTCACTGTCCCCAAGAGACACGGCTGACAGTCCAGCAGAACTTTTGTATATGAAAAATGGAGTTCCAAATGAAAAGCTTTCCAAGCCTAGACTAGTAAGTATATTGTTCTATTTTTCTGTAATCTCTTCAGTAAAATCAGAAGACTGACACTGCATATCCTCAAATTCCAGAATCAGAATCATTTAATAAAAACAGCTGTCGTAGATAAGTCTAAAAGATGCTGTTTTTTCAATTTCACACTAGAAAATTTCATTTTAATTTGTTTATTGACAAATTAAAATGAAGAAAGGTACAAAAATTTGCTGAATCTATTTTTTGGCATGTAAGTGGCTTTTGCTTATTTCTTGCACAAGTGTTTTTATTGGCTGGCAGAAAGTGGCAGCTAAATGAGATGTTACGAACTTCGAGACAAGAAGTAGGCAAAACAGATCATTGACTAAAAGTGACATTCATGTAGACTTAGTGTGGTGTATTGAGTGATTTCAGAGCTGAATTGCAGTCAACGTATTTTTAAGCAAGAATAAACTTTAGAGCTCATTTCTGGATCCCCATCAAAACTACTACTCAACACTGTGAACTTGCAGGTGAAAAAAAAGGTAAAGGATACGGCATTAGACTTTACAGTCCGTACCGGCGGTGCTGATCTCCGTTTCTTGGCCCTTCAGCCAGGAAGTGCAATGGGGGGTTGGGGGCCAGCCATCCTGTACTTTCGCACATCCTTCCTGTTTACCTTCCCCAGATTTCTCCAGGTACCCATTTAGAGCTGGGTCGACTCTGGCTAAGCTTACAGAGTCACGCCACTGACCCCCGTCCCAAACTGAAGAATTGGGCACACTGGGATTCGAACCCGCGTCCTCTCAGACAAGGGATCCCGAATCCAGCGCACCAACCCATTCTGAACTTGCAGGCCCATTTATGACAGGTATATTCATGGATAGTTTAAAATATGTAAGTCGGGTGGTTTTTAATTGATAAATCAGAAAAACTTAAGAAATGTGTTGCTACCAAAATTTGTGAACCACAATTTCCCTTCTTCACCAGCTCTTGGACATGAATAGTGAACCAACAAATATTACTTAAAGTTATCGTTAAGATGGTTGCAGTGAAGTACAGGAAAATCACATTTATGCAAGTTGAATATCAAAATTTTTGATTTGTTTCCATTATCATGAAGGCTCTGTGCTGTGCACAGGCATTTTGAAATCATTAAAAAAATTCAACTCAGTCTGAATCACAGCCTTTGAAGCATCTACAAGATAAGGAAGAAGTGCTTATAAATCATCAAACTATTTGGATATAACGGATAACAGCAAGAAAAAGCAGAACAGTCAGCTTAGTTCCTTGTGGTTCATCACAAATGATTTTCATTCACTTTGACTCACCATCACTACTCTATCTTACCATCACTTTGACTATTGGTAAGATGCTTAGGTTAAAAAAACGGACTAACAGTCGACGAATGTGCTTACAAGCATCTATTACCATAAGATTCTGAGCTGCAAGAAGACATGACAAATCAAAAGCCTTTCAATAGTTGCAAAAAGTTTTTGGTAAACAAAAGTTTTGGCTATAGGGTATAACCTAAGCAAAAGACTTGTTATAACTTTAGCAAATGGCTTTAACATTTTCTTTGTAATTGATATCAGTTATGATCACAATCACAGATCACAAATTTCAGGTCGCTTAACTTTAGAAATCACACAAACACCGACTCGCTTCTATGCACCAGAAATGTCAGTTCACAGATACACTGATTCACTATCAAAGGCTTGGCTAAAATCAAGACATACTCACAAATAGGTTTGCCTGTGGGAGAAGTGTAGTTTTGTAATTCTTTGAAGACTGTAAAATGTTTTATTTCACAGTTAACTAGGAATTAATACAATGCAGCTTCAGTTTTTAAGGAGTAAGTAGTATATTCACCAGCAAAGAGTACGTTCTCTTCTGAAGCACTTATGTGAGATCTGCCTGGTTAAAGGATTTGTGATTCATTGTTGACATTCCCACTGGTCATTTGTTGCACTGTAGATTGCCACACGTGACTTTCACTTTCTTGATGTGATTTAACCTTGTCTTAAATCTAATTCCTTAGCGGAACATGCACAGTTTGGTTTCTTATCTTTGCTCCTCCTTGTCTTAATAACATTTTTTGGTCATAATTGACCCATGGATTGTCAGATCTACTCACCATTTCGATTTTGGCAGGAAAAAAATATGTAACATGTCTAATAGGAGAGAGTTAAACTGAGAAGCTCTGTCATTCAGATGTGGGGGTTCAACAAAGCAGTATGTTCCTATCCATTAACCTAAATCAGCAATGGATTAATAATCAATTTTTTTCTCTTAGATCTGGCTAGATTCTTTCTTGCCTGCCAAAACATGGGACAGTGATAAAATTTTTTAAGTGGGCCTAAATATTAGTGGCAATAAAAGTTGCTTGGTAACGTTTGTGAAACTAAGGTCCAGAGTAGTGCCACTCTGGGCAAACCATGGAGACTACTTGTAGTAAATTAAGAAGACTTGATACCTATTGGTTATTTGTCTGATTAAAGTTGCCAGGGAAATACAGGTATGGTTAAGGCTGGTGCTTTATATTTGTGAATAGCTCACTAGCTCTCTCCTTTTCTTTCTGCTCTCAGGACTGTTATGAAGCAAATTATATATAAAAAAAAAAGAAAACTTGATGGCTGGGCTGATTTGCATTCAGCCTAGACAGTTTCATTGCACAAATCCAATGTTATATTTAACAGCCATTAATAAATTCATTGCCATGTATTTTTGTTTATTAGTGAAGCCTCTTTCAAGCTTTAATCATTCATTTTCTGTTACCCAATTTTCTTATCGTCCAATTTCCAATGAAGGCCTTTTCGAGTTTGGATCTTGGATTACTAATGAAAGCTGACCAGGTCTTAAGGGGAATAATGACATTAATGTTAAACTGTGTTACTTCCAAAATCTGATTAAAACCAAATACTTAGAATCCTTCCCTGAGAAAAAAGTAAAATCATGTTCTAATGACAAATCTTATATTACTAATCAGTTAAAAAAGCAAATTAGGCTTAAAATTAATCTTTTTCAGAATGGTAAAATATATGAAGCTAACTCACTGCATAAACATATAAAAAAAATTGTGTAAATCTGCTTCTGCGTATTACAAATGTAAATTCAAGGATTTGTTTTCTACTAAGCCAAAAACAGTGGTACAGAAGTATAAAATGATTTGTGGGAAAACACATAATAATATAGATTTCCATTTACAAGAAGAGCCCCTAGTTACAGCCAATGATCTGAATAAGTTTCTTTCCTCCATATTTCAAAGCCTCCCTCGCCTCTCTGTTAATGCTGCTTATGATCTACACTCACCCAATTTCCCTATTATTTTGCCCTCAGATATTGAGGCAAAAAATTAAAAACATTAAAAAGTGCAGCACCTGTCCACTAGACATCCCAATTGCACTAATTAAAGTCTTTGCAGACATTCTTTCGGAACCTTTGTCCGTACTTTTTAACGAAATAACCTCCACTGGTAAATTCCCTGATTGTTGGAAACTAGGTTTTATTGCTCCCGTAAAAAAGAAGGTTAGCAAACAAGATTTTGCTGGTATCCGGCCCATTACTCTTACTCCAGTTTTTTCCTAGTTATATGAGAGCTTTTTAGCTGATTGGTTGAAAGTAAAAATAATCCCAAATGTTGACCAAAGGCAATTCAGAAATTTGTGCTCTACTTCTACCTTGTTCACCTCACACTATTCTGTTCACCTTTTGGACACTATATGTAACAATCTTGAAAAACGTAATACCTGGCTCAATGCTATCACAGTTGACTTACAAAAAGCTTTTGATTTAATTAACCATAATACATTAGTAAAATACTAACCAACGACTTTCTAGTTGACCACTATTTAAAAAGAATAATTTCGTCGTTCCTTGCTAATAGAACGCAAGTCGTCAAATACCTGAATGTACATTCTGATTCCCTTTCAATTTATAATGGTTTGCCCCAGGAACCCTCTTAGGCGCAATTTAATTTTTTTTTACCCTGATAAACAGTCTTGGTGTCGATTTACTGGATAGGTGAAAATTCGTTGACGATTTAACTGTCTTAGAAACATGTTCCAAAAAATCTAAAAAGTAATCCAATGGACATCTTGGAATCAATATCAGATGAAGCTGTTGCTATTGATATGAGAGTCAACCCTTTAAAGTCAACTGTTTTAACAATTAGTTTCCTTAAAACTTCCCCTTTTTTCTTCTGTCCAATCCCCCTGAAATATCAGTTAATACTACGAAACTACTGGGTGTTACCATCTACAGCAACTTAAAACGGGATTGCCATGTCAATGATTTCTTAAAACGTACAAATACTGCATTTTCTCTCCTCTAACTCTGTAATAAATTTAAATATCCTAAATCGCATTGTTTGAGGATTTTTCTCTCTTTTGTACGTCCTACCCTCGAATACGCTTGTCCTGTTTGGCATCCTGGCATCTTCAACGAATTGTCGGACAGAATAGAGGCAGTTCAAAAAAGGTGCCTAAGAATTATCTTCAATGGGGGTAAAGTGCCTTACATTTCCCTTGTTCGGAAAGGAGAGCACAAATTTCTTTAGCGTTTTGCCTACAATGCCGTGCATAACCCTCGTACTACTTCTATTTACCCTAGTGGACATTTACCCCCCCCCCACCTCGAACTCGCCTCCCACGTTCTGTTTAAAAAAATATCCCCCTTCTTGCCCCAATAAGAGTTTCCACTGAAAGATATAGAAGAACGTTCATCCCTCACATAGTTGAAATTTTAAATTAGTACCCCCCCCCCTTTCAATCCACTTTCATATTATAGTTTTAGTGTTTATCTTACAATTGCGTATCTTGTAATTCTTGCTAGCTAGACTTTTGTTTCAATTTGTTTTCCCTGTTTTATTTTTACGAGTTTTTATCGTTTGACTTTTTTATTGGTTACAACTTCATGATTTTATGACATCGACCATTTCTTAAATTTTGAGTACTGACATTAAAGCGCGAATTCGGCCCCTTCGGGCTTGTGATAGCTACTTTGTTGAAATAAATCGTATCTTATCTCAACCTTGATAGGGCTCTTTAAGCCTAAAATTTTTTATTGTTATAAAACAAATAAAAGTCTTAGAAATTTTGACCTCCTATCCTAAAATGGGATTTCAACTCGTATATTAAAGAAGCACTGCTTGTGTTATTTTCAACCGTTGCTGCATACACTCAACTTGTGTATCTATTATCCTTAATTATTATCCGATTATTGTTAGTTTCTAAAGTTATAGAGAAAATCCTGAAGATCATCTTCTATTTCTATCTCAGTAATTGTCAATAAGTCTTACCTGATCTAGCTTTGCTACATTTTATCTATGTAGGGTTCCAAATTTAAGAATCCACAATATTTCCAATTAGAATAATAGTGAGTTTCTACTCCTGAACTTCAATCGTAAAAATAATTGGTTTTAAAGATTTGGTCTAAAGTAGGGACCTTACGGGACGAAGGGGGACTAAACCAGAACTGCTTATCTATCGATAGAGAATTTTTAGCTTAGAAAAAAGAAGATACATAAAAAATAAATAAGATTATTAAATATTTAATTCATCAATGACTTCGAAACTTTACAAAAAGAAATTTCACAAAACAAATCAAAAATTTGTTTAAGTGCATTTTGGTTACTTTTTGACGAGTCGGACAAAAAATTTTCTTGGGAGGGTGGGGGGGGGTCAAACCGGTAAACCCCCTCCATTGATATCCTTTGCCCCTGAGCTTGCTCTTTCTGCTAAAGTGCATACTTAATATAACTGCTCTAGCACAAAAGCAACAATACTAATTTTTAGTCCTTTGAGAATGATGTGTTTCATTTAGACAATACAAGAAAAATATTATTTTTTTCATTTAAACAAAAATATTCAAAAATTCCTTTTAACAATAAAAGAACAACAATAAAATGTTTCACAAAAATGTACAGAAAACCATTAAAAACTATACTGTAAAAATAGTCTGTTCAAAACTGTAACAAACTGTTCAAAACTGTTGAATTTTCTTGTCAGAAAATTCAACTTATATATAATCAGTGGATCTCATCGAATCTTGACAAAACGGCAGAAGATAGAATCTTGCATACCCTCAATGGGGGGATTCCCGTTATGTTTTTCGTTTTTAAATTTTTGTGCTCAAACTTTTTTGTTTTCGTGTCGAACTTTCTTCCTCTTCTCACTCTTAAACTGGATGATCTTGAACCTTTTTTTTTTTATTAAAATTGTATCGAGAATGCTTTTTATATTTATTTGGTATAATTATGAATAAATTATATATTCAGGTATCTCGAGCCAAAGGACAGCTGATTACAGCAGTAGGATGGAACCCCAATCATAGTTCAGATGAATCTACTGGCCCTATTCTTCTTGGAACTAAGAATGGTCTGCTTTTTGAAACTGAACTCAAAAGTGATGAAGGGTTTTTTCAAAGCGGCATTGAACAATATTTTAAACAGGTGAGCACTTAGTGTGGAATTTTGAATTAGGGAAGGGAGACCTAAAAATAGTAAAAAATCTAGTTGACAAAATTTATGCGTCAGTTTAGTGTATATTTTATGTAGTAAGATGTTAAGGCAGAATCTCAGGAAGCGGACTCCGCGTTCCAGCCCTCTCCTCCTCAGAAATATTTAGGTCACCAAGGGAATTCCTGTCCCTTGTTAAATTTGTGGAGCTGAAACTTTATTGCTTTCATGTCAAATCTTTCTCTGTCTGTCCATCCTACTTTTAAACTGGATAATCTTTCAGGATTTTGGAATTAACCTTTTTTGGGGGAAATAATGACATTGCGGCGATAAATTTGGAAATAAAAATAAAAACATTCAAGGAAGCTTACCTGGTCGCTTTCTTTTTCCGGTCGAAGCACTAGCGGGCATCATGGCTGTAGTGATCAGGTTTTAACCAAAGTGTAAAATTGACACTAAGTTTATCGCCCTAATATTTAATTGAGAAAGTCTCTTCGGCTATAGAAACCTCCTTACCAAACTTTAATTGACTCTTATTTTTTCGATTGCTTTCCTTCCAATCACAACAGAGGTTACCAACTTTAGACAATAAATTCTTAACGAATATACAAATATATTTAAAATTCTAACTTTTGTCTGCCATACTGTGGTCAAACACTGTAAGTAAGGAGCGACCCGGCTCAATAGTAACCGAAACTCTAAAAAATGGAATTTTGATACCAGTAGATACATCAAAAGAATCGGATTTTTATGCTGATCTCAAATATATAAGTTTCAGTCTTACCCGTCAAAAGTTGCGAGCCTGAGAATATTTGCCTTATTTTCGAAAAAAGGGGGAAAACCCCCTAAAAGTCATAGAATCTTAATGAAAATCACACCATCAGATTCAACGTGTCAGAGAACACTACAGTAGAGGTTTCAAGCTCCTATCTGCAAAAATGTGGAATTTTGTATTTTTTTGCCAGAAGAATTCTTTAATGCTGGTAACACTGTTTCTTAATAGTGGTGTTTTCATCTTAACAGAGGAACTTGCTTCTTATGAAGACGGGCGTAAGATTTTAATTTGTAACTTTAATGAACTTATTGTATATCGTATTATTAGATATACTGTGTCTAGTATAATCGTGTATATTTTGTGTCGTATTATCATAAATGTTGTTTGTCGTATGTATTTTGTATTGTATAATAAGAAAGAATAATCTTTGATGTTCGAATGGATGCTCAATTTGATTCGATATTTGTTTTTCAATTCTTTATTCAATGCTCTAAAGATTCTGTTCAGAAAAACTAAGATTAACAAATGAATATCATTTTATAAGAAGACCTAAACTGAATTTTACCTGAAGACGACAAAGCAAAAAGCGTTTTATAAAAGTGACACACATTCATTTACTTGAGCACATTGAGATAGCCGTTTTGTTCAAAGTAGTTCAACTTTCACATATGGGGCAAGGACTGTAAGGCATGCCAGCTGCCTATTGTTATTTTGATTGTTACTCCCATTAAATTTCTTGACGACTTCCGAAGTTTGTCAGTTTGTCTAAAAGATTGATAAATCCTAAATTGGATTGCTAAAAATTGAAATCATGTGATAACATGTATTTACTTATGCACTTATTTACTTCACCTAAACAGCAAAACAGAACACAAAAAGATTCTTTTAATGGAAAAGAAAGAATGGAGCAATATAAATCCGTTTTCCAATACACCTCTGGGGGTTCCCTGAGCATGGAGACTAGGATACCGTCAGTCCCTTAGAAGACAAAAACCTTGGAAATCTTTTCCTAGCCGTTTGATTGAAATTGCTGATTCCCATCATTCTGGTTTTTTAGTTTTTTGAGAAAAAGCACAAAATTCAACTGAGTGAAGAAGTGTAGAGAAACGGAAATTTGGAAACAAATATAAATACACGAATCTCCATCTGATACTTATTGGCAAATATTTGAAATCTCTTGTCTGAAACGTTAGACTTTTTAAAGTTATTAGCTTTAGGCAATTTGCATAATTTCACTAAAGTGGAAGAAATACTTACAATAAGTAGTTTCACCTTAATGAAAGGGCAGATTCAAATCCATAATAATAACTAGTTACATGCACATTTTAACAGGGTAATAACAACTAACATAATATTCAAGATGAACATGAACAAAAATGAACATGTTGTACTTCTCGTGTCAACAATGTTTTTACATTTGCCATCCTTCAGGGAAGGTAGTACCAAATTAATGATTGCTGAGTTCTTCGAGTCTCATTAGAAAAGTGATTGAAATTCTAAAGTAATGTGAAGCCAACTAATCCGCTTCCCAATAAATACCTATTGCTTCTGGGATTCATCCTGGGGATACACTCCTTAAGTCTGAATCTTGAAGTAGCCATATTAAAAAGGCTGAAACACAGAATAGCGTATCTCAAACGGTAGCTTGACCCGTATTATGAGAATAAAGAAGAAAAAATTTAATTAAGATAAGACTTTAACATGCTCGTTCATGACGTCGTGAAGAGAACACATTTAAATAAAAAGCAGATAAAAGTGAATTGGACAAAATTCTTTTTGAATGAAATTAAAAAGAGATGTTGAAACTCAAAGGAAATTAAAATTACCCCTGTGTATGAGAAAAAAGAGGGGGTGCGTTTCAACCCCTTACTGTTTATGCTAATGTTAAATTGCCAATTGGATATAGGTTTTAACTCTGTAAAAACCTATATCACAAGCAAATGAAGCACAAGCAAAACTTGGACTAGTTTAGTGCAGATGTAAACAATTGTACGTTGACTGACTGACACGAAACTAAAAGCTGCTGGCGAACTCCCAAATTTTGGCGAACTCCTTGATGATTCTGGACAACTGCATGTTTCACGCTGTTTATGCGTTGCACTGTCTATTCTTTTCTCTTTATTTTTTACAGCTTACAGAAGTACATGTTGCTTTTAATTACAAAAAAAAAAAAATATTGTACACTCCCCAACAAAAAAGAAAGAAAAATAGCTTTTTAAATCACAAAAGCGTACGAATTATGTGTATACGAAGACACCTTTAATCACATTTTTTGTAACATATTAATATATGCTATATTTGAATATACATTATAATCATTTTTCATTGTTAGTGTTGAAGGATTGACACTTCAAAAGTTAGCTGTTTCTCTGCCTTCTGCCCCTCTTGTCAAAAAATGGTTTGACTCATTTACTTTTTTCCCTATATTCAGAATTTAGCCACATTTATTGTAGTTATTAAAACTATTTAGAACATTGAAACAGTAGATCGATTTGTGACCTGACTCGATATTCGATTCTCGCATTAATTTTTCATTTTTCTTTTCCGAAGCTGCCCTACCTCCCAGTTTTTTGGGAAAGTGAATATGAGGTTTTGGTGAGTAAAATTTTCTTTAAAGCTGATCAAATTGCCCAGTTGCTTACTCCATCGTTTTCAAATATTTAGAGTTGATTGTTTTGTGAAATATTTTTTTGGAAGTTTTTTTTTTTTAATAAAGTGGAAAATAAATATATATTTCAAATAAGTTCTATATAATTCTAATTAAAAAAATAAAATACCATTAAATAAAATAAACTTTGTATATAAAATAAAACGTAAAGCGAAACTTCATTAAATAAAATTATAATAAAACTGGACATATATTTATCAAAACAGATTTGGAAATTGGGATAATATTCCGCAACGCCTAGTTTTTTTTAACTTTTTTTTTTAGAGCAATAGACATGAGCATCTACCAATAAAAAAATAATTGTTTAGCATTTGATTCATAATAGATTAAATTTGGTTCCCTTAAGATTCAGGGCAAAACTCTTGTCGATAATTATTGCGGCGTAATTTGCATTCTGAATATTTTAAATCGACATAAATCTTCCATCCATTGAAAATATTTTAGGACAGAAAATCTAACGTCTAAAAATAGCTCTGGATTTTTAAATAGAAAAGCTGACATTCTACAGATTCCAGCTTTTTTTTTGTCAAATTATGCATCGATTGTAACTTAAGTATTTTTTAGATTCTGAAAGAGCAGGCTGTTTTTATTTGTAGTTTTTTTAGTCTGTTTGTAAAGAGTCGGGTTATAAACATTTTTGTCGTTGCTGTTTTGCATGTATTTTCCAATCTTGGTGTTTGCTTTGCCCCTCAAATGGGGTTAATGCAAAGCCAGAGGTCGCGCGATAGCATTTTTATGGATTTATTTATGCGGGTTTATATGTGAAAACTTATCTGGAGAAGTACTAAGTTTTCACCTCAAGGAGGGGGGGGGGGGTTCTGGAACCTCTGGCGAATCGTCACGGGGTGAGTTCTGGCATGTCTATGTAAGGCTTTGCCGAATTTTAGAGAGTGAGTGCGTCGAAATTGTGAATCTATTGTGATAAACTTGCCATCTATTTTTTTTTTGTTTAGGCGGCACTACTTTGTAATGATGTGTGATTTCGGTGAATGGTATTTATTAGGCTGTGGTGTTGTTAGTTAGGGTGCAGATATATGGAAATTGGAAAGGAGAAGAAGATCTGCTAGACGTTGTAAGGTGGAATATTTTAAATTTGAGTTTAGGCATAAAGCTTTATCCATGGATCTTTTATCCATTGAAAATATTTGCGATAAAAAGTCAACATCTGAAAATAGTTTAAAATTTTGAATAGGAACGTAAGGTCAAATGGCTCTGGATTAGTTACATCCTTTGGGGAGGAGGTGGGCTAAAGTCGTAATATAAAATAGGTGCACTAGATAGGCCATGACATAGCTGCCCAAATTCAGCTTAGAAAAGATTAATAAATAAAAGAAAAGACAAAGACCTATTGTGAACCAAAGTGGCAACCGGGGCCAAAGCGAACGCCAAACCAAAGCAGATAACCAAAGCTGAATTTATTAAAAATTACTAAAATTAATGCTATATTCGATGCGTAAAACGCTAATGATCTCAAAAGATTTTTACCTGCTTTTTCCACTTAAAAACGTTAGTAGGATCCAGAAAAGATTGAACCGTCTCTCTACTTCCTAAGTTGATTGGTCCACTAATATCACCTTTTAAAGTTGTTTCAGTACGAAATTAAATTAAAAAACAAACAAGTTTTTTTCAACTGAAAGTAAGGAGCAACATTAAAACTTAAAACGAACAGAAATTATTACGTTTATGAAGTGGGTTGCCTCCTCCTCAACACCTCGCTCTTTACGCTAAAGCTTTTGAGTATTTTTAAAAAAAGCTTCGTATTGTTCTAATTGAACGACCCTTGTGTTTCAAACTCAATACCTATTGGATTTATCTATTTGTGTCAAAATTCCGTTTTCAGAGTTTCGGTTACTATTGAGCCTGGTCGCTCCTTACTTACAGTTCATTACCACGAACCGTTTAAAAACGATTTTTTCTAGCTTTTTTTTTTCGTTGATGTCGCCTATCCCGTTTACTATTGCATGGTTTTGTAGTCTGTAATGGTTCATCTTACACTAGCTGTTTCCGGCAACCTAGTGCGTATTCTGGGGGAGGTACTCTGCGTTCGATATCCTCCTTTTCCCCTCGGGAATTTTTACGTGCATTTATATGCAGTTAAAACGACAATTTTCCCGAAAAACTAAATATATTCTCCAACTCGTAAGTTGTTTTTAAAAATGGATGTGCATAAAACCTCCCCTCTCGCATAAAAAATTTTCTCGGTAAATCACACCTAACAGATTGCTTTCAGACAACCCCCTTCCCCTGCTTGTTACCATTAAGTTTTGTCATTAAATCAAATGCTTTTGCTTCAAACGTTTATTGCTTGCAGCTTCTATGGCTTATATAACTTGTTTGAATCAAGATAAGCGGTTTCAATGCTAAGATGAATCAAGTCCAAAAAAGTTAAAAAAGATATCAGCCATTTGTGCAATGCGGAGACCTTTTGCGTTGTTCCTTTCGAAATCATAAATTTAAACTAGTTTCTTTTAGATTTTCTATACTAATCATATCATGAACCCGTTGTTTATACTCCTCTCTCCAGTTAAGGTAAATTGTGAATCATAATTTATTTTTCTCGATTTATTTTGGAATAAAAGATAAAAGTAAGACTATATATATATATATATATATATATATATATATATATATATATATATATATATATATATATATATATATATATATATATATATATATATATATATATATATATATATATATATATATATATATATATATATATATATATATATATATATATATATATATATATATGTATGTATGTATGTATATGTATGCATGTATACATGACAACATATTTGACAATTGAAAGTATTTGCTCTAAGTTAATTTTTAAGCAACTTCAATCCAATTTAAAATCTTTTTTTTTGTCCTTACTCCTGAATTTCTGCTATTTTTACTGCAGACTATGATCTAAATTTTATTTGGTTTTGCAAATTTTCAACCTTTAAAGTTAAGTGGTATAAAGGTCAGGCGAGCCTTCAGGTGTAAAGATTGATCTGTAAGGATTGTTTATGTTGTGAATTTTTTTGTTATTTTTTTTTTCATTTCCTATATCTGTGTTTCTGTTGATTGACTACCTGTCAATATTTCTGTTTCTATTATCGTTAAGCATTCCGCAAACAATTCTACTAAGTACTAATTTTGTATATTTATTTAGTTGTATATTTATATATTTCTATTTATCATAGATATTTGACGTTGGAAAAGGTCAGCCTACAAGAATAACGGGCATAGAGTTTCATCAGTGCAACAGGAGTGATGGGATTGGGTACTTCATATTTGTAACAACAATGACAAGGTTTTATCAGTTTATCGGAAGTGTTAATTCAGAAGACACTCGTCCTCTTCTTGTGAACGTCATGAACATGTATTTGAACATGCCAGGTAGGCTACACGTCGTTTCATTAGCTTTATTATTGTTTTAGACAGGTCTCCTTACCCGGGCTAATAGGGGCGATTCAGCTTAAAGATCGTCCTTTCACGTCTCTTGAAAAAACCGAGAAGCAAATTAGATGTAAACAAAAATTTGATATCGTTTTCTTAAAATCTGCGCCACTGGTACACTATTCTCATAGTTTTAAATGTGTATATCTCTAGCTTAAAAAAGAGACATTTTTAGGGAATTTTCGGAATTGATTAGTGATTTAAATCTATCCCTCTTTCAAGACACAAACATTGACAGTCAACTAAATATTTGTCAACAAGGCAAGCGTGCCTTGTTTACCTCTCATTCCAGGCAATCTCACGGTCTTTTTTAAATAATTCAATTTTAAAATATGTCAATTTCAAATTATTGGTCAAACTGCCCGAGACTCTTGGCGGGCGTGCGTTTCTGAAAGCTAACAAACAAGTATTCGTCCAAAAACACTCACTTTGGAAACTATACGTTTTACCGTTCGCCTGCTAGTCCAGAGGACTTGTTGGTCATGTGTCGATCCTATGACACGGCATTCCAGCTTTAGGCTACAAAGGGCCAAGCCTATTAGGCTTAGGTTTCACGTGTTCGCCTGTGAGTCCAAGCAAATTTAGTCCCAGATTTTGTATAGAAGTTCAGTGGACATTATACGTCACGCATTTTGTGTGAAACAAAATGCTTTTGAAATAATTTCACCTTTCTTACTTTCATAAATGAAAAATTATCAAAAGCTTAACAAAGTAATGTCAGTATATGTCAATTTAGCTGACTCTGTGTCCAAGGAGCACGGGTTCAATTCTGTGTCCAAGGGGCACGGGTTCAATTCTGTGTCCAAGGGGCATGGGTTCAATCCCAGTTGTGACCAGTTATTTAGTTTGGGACAGGGGTCAGTGGCGTGACCCTGTAAACTCAGTCAGAGTTGACCCAGCTCTAAATGGGTACCTGGAAAAATCTGGGGAAGGTAAACAGTAAGGGTATGTGAAAGCAAAGGGTGGTTGGCCCCTAACTCCCCATTGCACTTCCTGGCTGAAAGGCCATGAAACGGAGATCAGAACCGCCGGTTCGGACCTTAAGGGTCTAGTGCCGTCTTAATTACTTTTTTTGCTTCTTTAATTTAGCTGACAATCCACGGTAATTTGTTTTTTTTTTCTTTTGTAAAGCGCAAATTGTGTTCTGGTCTTGAGAAAGCATTGGGGTTATCAGCCCTACTCGTAGTAATTTTTGCTCGTTTTGAGTTAAACTCGGCCATCTGTTGTAATAATTTCTGTTCGTTTTGAAATTTATTTATTTATTGATAGTGATCTTTGGTAGTCTTACGCTTGGAAGATTATTTGACTTCATTTTTGTTCATTCTTGGCTTAATGAAGCTCTTTATTTTTCTTTAAAAAACTTGTCTTGTGAAAAAGTTTTTAAATTAACAAAAATAAACAACCCTGCTAGACATATTCTTAGAGTCATTACTTGCATCTTTCTAACAGGATTTAAACTTGGAAATGTGGGAGAATTTCTGGAGAAATAGCTCTCGATCTTAACGTGCAATTTGTTGCTATATTTTGTCCTTTTCAATATTCAAAAGGAGGCATATTCCCAAACATTGTTGAAGAAAAGTAGATTTTTATGCTTTAACTTAGTTAAAGACCCTTAAAAACCATCTAAAGCTTAAGTATTGATTTTATATTTTGGGCTACCTTTAGGGTTTTTAAGCGAAATTCTTAGACATTTCCGTGTGTAGATTTTTACCTGTTCAACATTTAAAAGGAGGCATATTCCCGAACATTGTGGTAGAAAAGTAGATTTTTGGGCTTTAACTTAGTTAAAGACCCTTAAAAACTATTTAAAGCTTAAGTATTTACTTTATATTTTGGGCTTTAGGGTTCTGGCCGAGTGGATTGGTACGTTGAATTCAGGATCCTTTGTCTGAGAGGGCGAGGATTTGAATCCTAGTGTGCCCAACTATTCAGTTTGGGATGGGGTCAGTGGCATGACTGTAAGCTCAGCCAGAGTCGACCCAGCTCTAATTGGGTACCTGGAGAAATCTGGGGAAGGTAAACAGGAAGGGTGTGCAAAAGCAGAGGATGGTTGGCCCCCAACCCTCCATTGCACTTCCTGGCTGAAGGGCCCAGAAACGGAGATCAGGACCGCCGATAGGGACTGTAAGGTCTAATGCTGCATTCTTTACCTTTTTTTTTTAATGTTTTTAAACGAAATTCTTAGTCATTTCCGTGTGTAGATTTTTACAGAATTATAGCATGCCATTTTCTCGGTTTTTGAACATTTTAATGTAACAAAAGTTGGGTTGCATTTTATTCCAGTTTTGACAGTTTATTATTCTTCTAGGGAAACACTGTTGATTTTTTTTTTGTTATTTGTAAATTTGTTTCCGATTTTTCTGGGAATGCGCTTACTTAATTTTTACAAAAAAGAGTATAGATAAGTGAAATAAAAGAGTATAGATAAGTGAAATATAGCTTGGCTCAAAAATTTGGGCTTTTGAATATTTTTGCGTAAAAAATATTTTGGTTGCAGTTTATTCCAGGTTTGACTATTTCTTTTTACATAGAATGACTAATTTATTATTCCTATAGAGAAAACACTGTTAATTTTTTTTGCATTTTTTTTTTCCAAATTTGTTTCCGATCTGCTGTGAATCCAATTTTTTTTGCCTAAACTTAGTTTTAATATCAGTAGTAGCAGTTGAATTAATTTTAGTAGCCTAAGCTTTAGTGGTAGTAGTAATAATAGTAACAGTAGTAGCAGTATGAGTAGAAGCAGTAACATTAGGCTGCAAATAGTGTCTTTCGATTAGTTCAACATTCCTCACAATAAGCCCTGTTATTTCAACTTCACACACTAAGCTGGTCCTAAGATATTGCTATTACACCTTTTTGACTACCTGCATACAGACGACGCTTTGTGATTCAGTTCCTCCTCCCCCTTCCTTGAATTTTCGGCTTAATGCAATTAGCTATGACTATGACATTGCTGGTAGGTCCTTTAGATAACCTGGATCTTCATATACTTCTTAAAATTTTCATCTCAATGCTCTTAACCTTACAAGTAGTTGCAATAGAAGTAGTAGTAGCAGTAAATGTAACTGTAACAGTAGTGTTATGCAGTAGAGTGTACATATTGCCTTCGGTGAGACGATCATCCCCTTTAAGCATTCTCTGGAAGTTCTAACTTAATACCTAAATCAATTCTTGAGATACCCTATTTTGACAATCTGGATGTAATTAGTGTCTTCTGATTTAGTTAGAATTTCCCCTTAATACTGTAAATGTAGTAGTCTGGTAGTAGTAGTGGTGGTAGTTGTAGTAGCGTTGGTAGCATGCAAATATTGCTTTTTGATCATATCCCTTATGGTTTCCTGAATTTTTCAAATTAATATACTCAGTTATTCCTGTGTTACACACTATTGACAATCCTTATACACATAACGTGTTTTGATTTAGTTCAACACTCCCCTCAACATTATCCGAAAAGCTCACCTGAATGTCCATCGGCTTCTTGGAAATTAAAGTTCAAACATGTACACTTTTCTCAATAAATAGACTGTGGGTAAATAATAAACGAATCGCCTAGCTTACAGCCCTTGTCTTGATTACTGTGGGAATGTTGACATCCCCAGAGACATAATTACCGGTCCTTTCAACAAGACTGAACAAAATAGATTTCTTAAAATTTCGATCGGATATGTTTTGAGGATAATCGGCTTTAGGGGGAGGGGCTGACTGCCCTTCATCCATTGGAAGGGTAATAAGTCCCATTAGTGTCAGGAAGCCTACGGATGGTTCTGGGTACCCGGCTGACTGACCGTATTTCAAACAGTAGGTTGTACGAAAAGTGTGGTTCAATCCCGCTTTCTGGGGCTATAATGAAAGAAAGGTTGAGATGGCTAGGCCACGTTCTACGGATGAAGAATGACAGATTACCGAAGATTGTCCTTTTTGGCCAATCGTCTGGGGCTACACGGAAAGCAGGTCGTCCTTGTCTGGGTTGGGAGGAAGTCATAAATAAAGATTTAAAGGAAATAGGAACTTCCTGGGAGGGTGTAAAGTGGGAGGCTTTAAATAGATTAGGTTGGAGGAGGAGCGTGCGTAGCTGTGTTGGCCACAGGCGGCTTGGTGCAGCAGTGAGTTACTACTACTAGTAGTAGTAGTAGTAGTGGTAGTGTCAGGGACGGAGGGGCTCTAGTTGCTCTCCGTAATGTTTGACTCTTATAAGGGATCTAGAACTATACATTTCCAATCAAATGAGGCTCTTCTAAAGTTCAAACGACCACTCCTTTCATAAAAACCTTATATGCTCCTGGGGAATAACTTACAACCCTTTTATATATATATATATATATATATATATATATATATATATATATATATATATATATATATATATATATATATATATATATATATATATATCGCGCCACCCCAACACCTAGTTGGTGGGGTGCTTCACCCCCTCCAAGCCCCCCCGCGCGCGTAAGTCGTTACGCGCCATATTAGTTACGCGCCATTGTAGTTGTGTCCCTGTGTCCCACCTGTGTATATAGATAGATTTATATATGTGTTTCAAACTACGTAAAAATTGCGAATATACAACATTCTTGGCTTTCCCATTGTCTGTCCATATACAAAGCCGTATGTACTAATAATGACGTCATATGCAAACGCTCTTTTTACAAACAAACAAACATGCATACACACAACTCGTTTTTATATAGATAGATAGATAGATAGATACAATACAAATTAACTGCGTAAAACTTGCGAATATACAACATTCTTCGCTGTCCAATTGTCGCTGCATATAAATAAATTGTCAGGTTTACCGACCCTCGAACATGCAACGTACAATTGTCCATGGGAAAAACAATCAGTATTGAGATCTATACCACATTTTTCTAATGATTGACCTTGAGCTTTGTTAATGGTGATTGCAAATGCTAATCGAATTGGGAATTGCAATCTTTTAAATTGAAAAGGCAGATCCGTTGGAATCATGGGAATGCGAGGAATAAGAACAGCCTCACCCTCAAAAGGCCCTGTCAAGATTGTGGCCTCTATTAGGTTTTCCATTGTTTTTTTTACGGCAAGTCGCGTGCCATTGCAAAGCTTTGGTGGGTTGATATTTCTTAAAAGTATTATTGGTACGCCTATTTTTAGTTGTAGCACGTGTGGTGGAAACCCTGAAAGATCTATGGAATTTAAAAATTCAGATGGATAATTAACCGCTTCATTTGGTTCCAAAACTGTGTCGACTGACTTGTAAAGGACTACCTGGTCTCGAATCTTGGTCAAAACAATATTGTTGATTTCGTGGACGTCTATGTTTTTGGGTGCGAGAATCGCTCTTTCACTTAGCCATTTATTATTTTTATAATTTTTTAGAATATTTGGAAATACTTTTTCAATCAATTCATTTTTGGACGTCATTAAATTACAGAAATCAGCAGGTAGTTGTATACGTCCTGAAATTGAGTCTATCGTATCATAAATGTTTTTTTGTTCCGACGTTAACTTGGAAATATTATTTTGTACATACGACAATAGATCACTCGTACTGTAACTTTGTTCACGATCCAATTCTACACATGTCGAAACAGCAGCGATACGGTTAGGTGAAGGCATTCCCAAATCCTGAAGAGGTTTGTTTGCCATACGTACGCACAAATCTTCTATAATAACTAAAGTGTAGTTATAAATTTCTGATGTAAAATCAAAAGTCATATCTGCGGTCTCTAACTGCTTTCGATGGAGTATGTCTTCGGACATTTTTGACTTATATTTTTCCCATAACTCTGTAGGAGCTGATGGAGAGCAAGTTGTTAAAATGATGCCAAACAATGCACGAATTTGACTTGGGGTTGACGTTTCGCACGCGTCATTGATGCAGTTATCCCAGTGTTGGTCATTCTCCAATAAATTCAGAGCTTGGCATGCACTACGGTAAGTGTCATGTATAGTACCGTTTACAGTTCTCAAATACTCAAAGGATGTCGGACTGGGTACATTCACCAAAAGCAGGCGTAGAAAGAAGCATTCATGTTGATTGGGGTGAACGGTGTAGATTCTTCCTATCGTGGTATCTTTGAAGATGGTAGGTTGGCCGTCGACTGACTTACCCTGTTTTCGACGTTCAAATACTTTATATTTAGTACTCCACGTGTAATACGAAGGCACTTCAGTATTCAGCATTTTTTTTTTGCAAAAGAATCATTTTTGCAAAGCGAAAAAAAGCTGTTAATTTTGTATCCGGTGGATTCAGGGCTCTTTGTTGCACGTTGGTTTCCGAGAAATAAACACGTTGACCATTCTGTAAATGTACCGCTAAGTGAACAACAGCTGGACTACGTTCATGTATCGGAAATGAAAGAATTCGCCAAACAGCTTCATTACTGCTTATGTATCTTCCAGCCTGACATTGTACGATTTCGTCGAAATCTTTGATTTCGGGCTGCAAGCCAAAAACTGCCATGTAACTGCCTTTGTTGACGTATTTACATATGTATTTGATTGCCTTTACGGAGTTACAGTATTCAACGTTTATGTGTGCATTAAATATTTTTGATAATAATGGGGAATATGGAACAACCCACTGGTTATCTACTTCGATGGTGGTACCGTTGCCATTTATATTCCCTGTGTCCCGGTCGTCATTTGTGTCCCGGTATCCCAGTCTGTAATTTCTCTTTGAGTGTCCCGGTCGTTATTTGTCGTCATTTGTGTCCCGGTCTGTAATTTCTCTTTGAGTGTTTTTTCTTTTTAGTATTTTTTAGTTTTTTACATTTTTTCTTTTTTCAGTTTTCTTTTTCTTCTTTATTTTTCAGCTTCACTATGAAATAGATATCGCCGAACCTTTGTTTTTTTTTAACTAAAATCTGGTAGGCATTGATGACCTTATCCAAGTCAAAATCCCAAACCCAATCATCATCGCTATCATTTTCAGTTTTGATATGTTTTGACTCTCGCTGTCCAGGTGGATCTTCATGTAACTGCGCGGTTTTGCGTTCTTTAGCCTCAAGCCTGTTTCCTTGCTGTTCTTTTGATTCCTCGGCACGCTTTCTTTTCTGACTTTCTCTATCAGCAGCAAGTTTTTTGGCATAGACTCTTTGAGCATCTTCATCGGCTTTTGCCATTGTAAGTTCATCAGTCATTTTAAACTTAAACATTAATAGATTTCTACGTGAACATATGTCTTAAATATCTTGAATGACGTCACCGTCAAAGCAAAAATGACGACAACTAATTTCATGACGTCAGTCAACACAGAAACATGACGTCACCTGATCCACAGACAGACACACAGACAGACAACTTATTTTTATATATATAGATATATATATATATATATATATATATATATATATATATATATATATATATATATATATATATATATATATATATATATATATATACATATATATATATATATAAATAAGTTGTTTGTGTGTTATGTCTGTCTGTCTATCTGTCCGCATATGACGTCTAAATTATTTCATCATATACCAATTCAAAAACGAATGTATTCAAGCCAAAAAAAACTAAAAAAACTAAAAAAAAAGGTAAAAACTACAAAAAACTAAAAGGAAAAAAAAACTAAAAATAAAATAACTAAAAAAGCTAAAAAAAATAAAAAAAACTAAAAAGAAAAAAAGGAAAAAAACTAAAATATAAAGGAGAAAAACAAAACTAAAAAAAACAATAATAAAAATAAAAAAAACTAAAAAGGTAAAAACTACAAAAGAAACTAAAAAGAAAAAGAAAAAAACTAAAAAAAAGGTAAAAACCCAAAAAAAAACTAAAAAGAAAAAAAGGGGAAAAACACAAAAATTTATTTCATCATATACCAATTCAAAAACGAATGTATATACAGACCGGGACACAAATGACGACCGGGACACAGAGAATATAAATGACGACTGGGACACAGGGACACAACTACAACGGGGACGCCGGGGGGCACAGGAGGATATGTAAATGACGACGGGGAAACATGGAATATTCGATTAGCAATCACCACCTACAAAGCTCAAGGGCAATCATTAGAATCATGAGGTATAACTAAAAAAAAAAACTAAAAAAAAGGTATAAAACTAAAAACTAAAAAAAAGACCAATTCAAAAACGAATGTATATACAGACCGGGACACAAATGACGACCGGGACACGGAATATAAATGACGACCGGGACACTCAAAGAGAAATTACAGACTGGGACACCGGGACACAAATGACGACCGGGACACAGGGAAAATAAATGACGACCGTGACACAGGGGCACAACTACAACGGAGACGCCGGGGGGCACAGGAGTATATATAAATGACGACGGTGACACAGGGAATGTTCGAATAGCAATCACCATCAACAAAGCTCAAGGGCAATCATTAGAATCATGAGGTACATATCTGAATACGGATTGTTTTTCCCATGGACAGTTATATGTTGCATGTTCAAGAGTCGGTAAACCTGACAATCTATTTATATGCACAGACAATGGGACATCGAAGAATGTTATATATTCGCAAGTTTTACGTAGTTAAAAACGTATATATATATATATATATATATATATATATATATATATATATATATATATATATATATATATATATATATATATATATTCATAGGTGGGACACAGGGACACAACTACAATGGCGCGTAACGACTTACGCGCTCGGGGGGCTTGGGGGGGGCGAAGCGCCCCCACCAACTAGGTAGTATATATATATGTATATACACATAAATAAATATATATATATATATATATATATATATATATATATATATATATATATATATATATATATATATATATAACTTCTACTACTAATAACGCACTGCAGCACCAAGCCGCCTGAGGCCAACATAGCTATGCACGCTCCTCCTCCAACCTAATCTATTTAAAGCCTCCCTCTTTACACCCTCCCAAGAAGTTCCCATTTCCTTTAAATCTTTATTTATGACATCCTCCCAAGTCCCAACCCAGACAAGGACAACCTGCTTTCCGTGTAGCCCCAGACGATTGGCCAAAAAGGACAATCTTCGGTAATCTGTCATCCTTCATCCGTAGAACGTGGCCTAGCCATCTCAACCTGTCTTTCATTATAGCCCCAGAAAGCGGGATTGAACCACACTTTTCGTACAACCTACTGTTTGAAATACGGTCAGTCAGCCGGGTACCCAGAACAATCCGTAGGCAATTTCTCTGGAAAACATCTAGTAAACCCTCATCTGCTTTTCGGAGTGTCCATGCTTCAGAGCCATTCTACTTTTAACATCTTCACTGCTCCCACCATCTTTACTAATAATACTACCAAGGTAACTGAAGCTCCCAACCTGATCAATCTTTTCGTTACCTAATGTCACCTGTTCATCTTCACTTATTCCTAGCCTTAGTGACTTAGTCTTCTTAACATTATTTTTCAAGCCTATTTTAGCACCCTGAACTCGTAAAACCTCTAAAAATTCATTCATTTTGCCCACACTTTCATCTAATTTGCTTAAATCATCAGCATAATCTAAGTCCAGGAGCGTTCTTCCTCCCCATTTGATTCCATGGTCTCCAATTGCCTTTTCCGTGCTCCTTAAGACGAAGTCCATCAAAATGATCCATATAAAGGGGGATAGAACACAAACGTGCTTAACTCCTGATTTAATACAAAACCGGTTGCTAACCTCATTTCCTACCTTAACCGCAGCAGTATTATTCTCGTACATAGCGCAGATCACTTTAATGTATTTTTCTGGTATACCATATAACGATACGACCTTTGTTAACGCTGTTCTATCAACAGAATCGAAAGCTTGCTCATAATCGATAAAACTAAGGACCAAAGGTGTTTGACAACAAAGGGATTTCTCAATTATTAACCTAAAAGTGAAAACATGGTCGACACATCCTCTACCTTTTCTAAAACCGCATTGTTCTTCCCTTAAAACACTGTCTACAGCATGTCTCAGTCTAAAAAGTATCATATTACTCAGTAATTTGCTACCTACAGAGACCAGACTAATGCCTCGATAATTACGACACTCACTCTTGTCACCTTTCTTATACAGTGGTTTAATTAAGGTTTTCCTAAAATCGTTGGGTACTTCCCCTTTTTCAAAAATCATGTTCATAATCTTCAGTAGCTTATTCCTAACCTCAGAGCCACCATATTTAAGGAACTCATTAATCATACTATCAGCACCTGGGGCCTGATTATTTTTTAATCCTTCTAGTACTGTCGCTAATTCTTCCTCATTAAACAAATCTTCCTTCACATCCAAGGTATCACAAACTTTTTCATTTTCATCTATATCTTTTCCTGCAACTGTATCTCGGTTTAGCACATTCTCAAAATGTTCCACCCATCTTTCTTTAACTTTTTCCTTATCACTAATTGTGGCCCCATTTCTATCTTTAACTGGGACTAGTCCGGATTGGCTACTCCCTTTCAATTTATTAACATGCCAGTATAATATTTTACTATTATGCCGTCTAGCCGCATCTTGCAGATCCTCAGCAATTTTATCCATCGCCTCCATTTCACATCTCCTTAGTTCATATTTTAATGCTTTCTCCACTTTCTTTACATTCCTTTTGTTTTCATACGACCTATCACTCAGATAATTCTTATACAAACCCCTTCTACTCTCTATTAAACCTAAAGCTTTTTCACTAATATTCCTAGTTGCTGTCTTAGCACTCTTCCCTAGGACACCATCAGCAACTTCACAAATTGTTTTTCTGAAATTATTCCATCCATCTTCCACATTGTCAAATTTTAAACCCTCAAGTTTAGTACTCAACTGTTCCTGGAATTTTTTTCTCAAATTTTCATCCTGAAGTCTACCAACATCATAACTTTCCGGGAGGGAGTTACCCTTCCGAAATTTCAGCTTTAAATTAACCTTAGACACTACTAGATGGTGATCTTTACTTTTAACATCAGTAACAGCACTCTTATACACCCTAGTGTCCTTTATTGATCTTGCTAGTCTTCTGTTTACAATATCATGATCAATAAGGTTTGCTGTCTTACCATCACGTGAATACCATGTCAACTTATGGGCCATTTTGTGACCAAACACCGTATTGGTTATAACTAGGTTGTTATCCTACAAAATTGCATAAGCCTATAGCCATTACTGTTTTCTTTTCCTACACCAATTTTACCTAGGCTAGGATACCATCTATCCCTATTTCTACCAACCTGGGCATTAAAATCTCCTAGCAAAAACACCATATTTCTACCTGGTACCCTGTCTATTTGCTCCTGTAACTGTAAGTAAAATTCATCTGAGTCACTAGTATTTCCATCAGTTGGTTCAATAGGGGCATATACTACTATAACTGATACCCTAAACTTCTTAGTCATAAAATGAGCAATTAGTATTCTATTATCAATACCTTCCCAGCCTAAACAAGACTTAGCAGCTTCCTTATTCATCATGAGCCCTACTCCCTGTGTATGTAGCCCATCCTTCCTGCCTGAGTAAACAAATTCTATGTCACCTAGTTTCGTGCTTCCTACCCCTGAGATATGAGTTTCTGAAAGTCCTAATAAATCCAGCTCAAACCGTCTGAATTCGTCAGTCGAAATGTCGATGCGATAGTCATTTTTTAACGTCGTAACATTCCAAGTTCCAATTTTCATGTTCTTTAAATCTTTGAAATTATTTTGGCCTCAAGAAAAGCAGTGATCCTGGATACCAGTGCGGGATGGGGACCAACATATCTTCTCAAGTCTACACCGAAGAGCTTAAGCCGGCTTAGAACCGGACAGCAAGAAGTCCCTGGGACCTCCAGTAAGTTGGAGGCTTTGTGCAATCCTGGGCCCATCTTGGTCACAACATGGTTTTCAGCACTTGGCGATGCTCTTCTATCAACAAGAGTCGAAATCCTGCACAGACAGTCCCAAGCCTATTACCTCCGACTCATTATATATTCATGCCTACAAATATTATGCTACTACGGGGAGGCAGCCCATAGTAGATAAATTAGCTAGGAAGAGGTTTTTCAGCCCGAAAACGCCGATCAAAACAAACCAAGCCCAGAAAATTATCCAATAATCAGAATCCCGGACGAGTGCTGTGTTGTTTACTAGGCTATAATTTCCTCGAGGGGCGCCACTCCTCAAGTGGGAAAAATTGACCGCAAGTTTCCCAGTCTTGCAGGTACCCCGAAAGGGTCGAGGCAGCCCTTTACAGAGGCCGTTGTACATAAATCTGGATCTTACGCCCTGCCGCAGTTGTCCTCCTATATATATATATATATATATATATATATATATATATATATATATATATATATATATATATATATATATATATATATATATATATATATATATATATATATATATATATATATATATATATATGTATATATATAATTTAGAGTTAGAAAATTTAAATAAAGAAGAGAAGAATAATAGACACGTAAACAGGAGGATTTCTGGATCCATACTTTTGGTACAGCTTATCCTTTTGGGCTAAATGATCGTGTAGCAAAATATGGTGACATGTCTCAGGTTGTTTTTAAATGTGTTAATGGTTTCATGGACCATCCTTCTTTTACTTGTCCTACTAAACTTAAAAAACGATCGAGAGGACATAGGAAAAATAATAGAAAAAATGAATTAGATTTACATATGCTTTCTATAGATCTATGCCAGCTACTTGAACCTAGGGGTATGATTTCTGTAATAAAATGTCTAAATAATTTATCCAAGAGGAATTTAATCAAACTTTTCTGGATTGTTAAGAATAATACAGCTTGAATATAATTTTAAAGTAATATGTGATACAATTTGCATTCTAACTAAAACGAAATTTATTTCAAAAAAGAAAAAGTTTGATAAGATTGGTAATAAGGATAACAGATTATATTTACCTATTAATTTTACTTGTAAGCAGATTGAAGATATTAATTTACCATAAATTTTAAATCAGCGGCATGTGAAACAGGCCCTTCCTAGTAATTTGAATTATAATGATAGTCCAGTTTTAACTTATAAATTTTCAAAAACTATTGGGCAAATTATTTTTAATTATAATTTAATACTCAAAAGATTAGATGGTGATATAAATGGGAAACCGGTTTGTAATTGTAAGCAACTTGGCCCATTTGTAAATCCTACTGTAAAACATGTTATAACAGGGGACTTGTCAATAATAAAGCAAGATGATCTTCAAATTATAATGAATAAAGGGGCTAATTTCCGTCTTTCTCATCATCTGAAACCATCGAGTGTTCTTGATGGCTTGGAAAATGATTTTGATTTATTTATTGATAAGTGGTGTAAGAAAGAGAATAAAAATAAAGAGAGTTTTCAAAGTTGGAAGAATTTAATTATTAGTAGAATAAGAAATAAAATATATTCTAACTTAAAAAATAGTAACACTAAATCATTATTTTATAATGCGAAGATTAAACAAGCAATTGCTAATCTACAGAACGAATTTGTAATTGTGCCAGTGGATAAAGCTAATAATAATTTTGCCATAATTTTTCAGAAGCTGTATTGTGATATCTTAAAAGGGGAGTTATGCACAACTAATGTTTACGAAAAGGTAAATTTAGAGGATGAGAATTTAATTGAAAAGACTGAAGAAATACTTTTTAAAAATTTTAATATTAAAATAAATGACAATGATAAAAAGTTCCCCTTCCTATATTAGACTGTAAAATTTCATAAGAATCCCCCTAAACCACGGTTTATTGCTGGAGCAGCTAAATGTCCAACCCGCATTGCTGCTACTGACCTCTCTTTAATTTTAAAGGAAATTATAAATAAACTTAAAACCTATTGTTCTGGTATTAAAAAAATTTCGAATTTTAATCCATATTGGAGTGTTAATAATTCACTGCAGGTGATAGATTCTTTAACAATGGTTTCAGCTAAAAGAATTGAGTCTTTCGATTTTGCGACAATGTATACTAATTTCTCACTCAATGTTGTGTTAAATAATTTAAAAACTGTTATCAAGAAATCTTTCCTCTTATCTAGTAAAAGGTTCTTAAAAATAGACACTTATAATAAAAAAGCTATATGGACAAATTGCTTTAATACTACAGTTAACTTGAGATGTTACAGCTTGGATATGATTTTTGAGTTATTAGAATTTGTTTTATACAATACTTATATAAGATTTGGTGGTGATTTGTACAAGCAAATCGTGGGAATTCCCATGGGGGGGGGGAATGCCAGCCCATTTATAGCTGACTTGTTTTTAAGTCAACTAGAATATAAATATTTGATGGATAAGAATAATTCAAATAATTTAAAACATGTTTTGTCAAATAATAAAAGATATTTAGATGATATTTTGGTCTTAAATTGTAAGGATTTCATTGATATTTCTAAAAATATATATCCATTAGAGCTTACTCTTGAACCTAGTCATGGCGCTGGTCATGAAGATAATTTCTTAGATTTAAATATTAATATTTGTGATAATAATAAATTAAGTTTTAAAATGTATAATAAAACGGATGATTTTGATTTTGAAGTGATTAGTTTCCCATTCCCTGAAAGTAATATACACTCAAATATCACATATTCGGCGTTTTTCTCACAGTTACTTCGTTATGCAAGAATTTGTAGTAATTATATTGATTTTAAAAATAGATGTAAAATCTTAAGCCAAAAATTGATATCAAGAGGTTTTTCTGCAAATAAATTAACTTGGCAATTTAAAAAATTTAGTTTTCATTATAACGAACTTTTAAATAAATATCAAAAGAATTATCTGGAAATACTTAAAGAAATTTTCAACTAATTTCGGAGGTTCGAGAAATGATGACGCAGCGCCATTTTTTGAATTGTGTTTCTAATAGAGCGGATTTTTTTAAAAAATAGCCACATGGTAAAGATGAATTCTATAATTGTTTAGTTCATTCAGGTTTTTTGCAATGTGTTATTATTTGTGATTTGGTAAAATTTATCATATTTAGTTTACCTATTGTTGCTAAAAAGAGGGATATATTAACAGGATAAGCTTATTTTGGTATTACTTGGTTGTTTTACATTTCCTTTTTTTTTCATAGGGATGTATTTTGGGGGTGATACCTGACACGGGGATGCCACGGATATTCTGTGGTAGCCACAACACTTGGCTGGGTAGAGAATTTAATGTGGCAAAGCCCTATAGGCAAGTGTATTCTCCTGATGAGCCCTTGTGTTGGGTTGTTGCCTCTGAATTATTTGTCTTTATTGTTTCTATTGTTTGGTAAATGACGACTTATACTTATTGACGACATGACTGCCTGTCCATGGATTATTCTTTATGGTTGATTGTGTTTGACCTATGTGATTGTGATATGCTGTTTGACCTATGTGATTGTATGGATGAGTAGGGTTAAGGCCTCGTTCAAGTGCTGGTCTATATTAGTCACTAATTTAGGAAAACAGTTTTCCTTTTCTCCTTCTGTCTCTTTCATGTATTTTATTTTTTTTTTGTGTGTTTGTGCTGTTGCATATATATATATATATATATATATATATATATATATATATATATATATATATATATATATATATATATATATATATATATATGTATATTTATATATATAAATATATATATATACATATATATATATATATATATATATATATATATATATATATATATATATATATATATATATATATATATATATATATATATATATATATATATATATATATGGAAAATATATAGAAGAAAAAATTGGGAAAAGATATAGAAAATCTAAGAATTTTTAGAAAAGCTAAAAAGGCAGTTGAAAAGGGCCAGAGAGAGGGATTTTTTAAAATAATTCTTTATTTACAATAAATGAGACATTTGATCAAAGTACTAAAGATTTTACTTAAAAAGAAAACTTAAAAAATTAAATGGGAACGGAACAAATTAAATATCCTTGCAGCAGCCGGGATTGAACCTCGGACCTATTGCTTTCCAGGCGAGGTTGAATCCACTGTGCTGCTACAAGGTGTCCTAAATGGATATTCAAAGCATAGATCATGAGAAATAAGTGGCTCGTCTGTGACAGAAAATGACATCATAGCCTAGAAAAGTAACTGCCACTGCAAAGATTATGTCGCTCTTTACTTTCATATTTAATATAGCCAAATACCGTATAAGCCCAAAGTTTGGGCTACTTATCAGGAAGGTAGTTAAGAAATCAATTCTAAAAAATTATATGCAGCCATAATTTAGATAAAGGCCGCATTTACAGGATTCTTGCATTTTGGTTTAATTTGTATTTCTTTTTTCTGATTCAACCAACAGTAAAACAAATGGAAAATGTTGGTATTTTTCAATTTTTGTAAAGATACAAATTTGCTGTAATATTGGTATTCCAAAAATAAAAATAAAATTTAACCTTTAAAATTAAAATGAAAAGCGATAAAACTAACACAGACCAAAAATTACTTGAGAGATGATACCCATTTTCAACCCCTCATTAAGTTAACCCCTCACATATATTTATATATATTTATACTAGCTGTTGGGGTGGCGCTTCGTGCCACCCCAACACCTAGTTGGTGGGGGCGCTTCGCCCCCCCCCCCAAGCCCCTCGTGCGTGTAAGTCGTTACGCGCCATTGTAGTGGTGTCCCTATGTCCCACCTGTGAATATATATATATATATATATATATATATATATATATATATATATATATATATATATATATATATATATATATATATATATATATATATATATATATATATATATATATATATGTTTTAATTACTTAAAACTTGCGAATATACAACATTCTTTGCTGTCCCATTGTCTGTGCATATAAATAGATTGTCAGGTTTACCGACTCTTGAACATGCAACACATAATGGTCCATGGGAAAACAATCCGTATTCAGATCTATACCTCATGATTCTAATGATTGCCCTTGAGCTTTGTTGATGGTGATTGCTAATCGACCATTCCCTGTGTCGCCGTCGTCATTTATATATCCCCCTGTGCCCCCGTTGTCCCCGTTGTAGTTGTGTCCCTGTGTCCCGGTCGTCATTTATATTCCCTGTGTCCTGGTCGTCATTTGTGTCCCGGTGTCTCAGTCTGTAATTTCTCTTTGAGTGTCCCGGGCGTCATTTATATTTTTTGTGTCCCGGTGTCCCGGTCGTCATTTGTGTCTCGGTTTCCCGGTCGTCATTTGTGTCCCGGTGTCCCGGTCTGTATATACATTCGTTTTTGAATTGGTCTTTTTTTAGTTTTTAGTTTTTTACCTTTTTGTTAGTTTTTTTAGTTATACCTCATGATTCTAATGATTGCCCTTGAGCTTTGTTGATGATGATTGCTAATCGAACATTCCCTGTGTTCCCGTCGTCATTTATATATCCCCCTGTGCCCCCCGGCGTCGTTGTTGTAGTTGTGTCCCTGTGTCCCGGTCGTCATTTATATTTCCTGTGTCCCGGTCGTCATTTGTATCCCGTTTTCCCGGTCTGTATATACATTCGTTTTTGAAATTGTACATGATGAAATAAATTTTTCCCCTTTTTTTCTTTTTAGTTTTTTTAGTTTTTTTTTTAAGTTTTGTTTTTCTCCTTTATTTTTCATTTTTTTTCTTTTGTATTTTTTTTCTTGTTTTGTTTTTTTAGTTTTTTAGCTTTTTTAGTTTTTTTATTAGTTTTTAGTTTTTTTTTCTTTTTAGTTTTTTTGTAGTTTTACCTTTTTTTTTGTTTTTTTAGTTTTTTTTTTACTTATGTCCTTGTCGTCATTTATACTCCCTGTGTCCCGGTCCTCATTTGTGTCCCGGTGCTTTGTTGCTGGTGATTGCTAATCGAACATTCCTTGTGTCCCGGTCGCTTTCTCTTTGAGTGTCCCGGTCGTCATTTTTGTCCCGATGTCCCGGTCTGTAATTTCGTCAGTCGAAAACATGACGTCAGTCGACACACAAACATGACGTCACTCGACAGACACACACACACACAGACAACTTATTTTTATATATATACTAGCTTTTTGGGTGGCGCTTCGCGCCACCCCGACACCTAGTTGGTGGGGCGCTTCGCGCCCCCCCCCCCAAGCCCCCCCGCGCGCGTAAGTCGTTACGCGCCATATTAGTTACGCGCCATTGTAGCTGTGTCCCTGTGTCCCACCTGTGAATAGAGATAGATATAAATATATATTTTTAACTACGTAAAACATGCGAATATACAACATTCTTCGCTGTCCCATTGTCTGTGCATATAAATAGCATTTATATTCCCTGTGTCCCGGTCGTCATTTGTGTCCTGGTGTCCCAGTTTGTAATTTCTCTTTGAGTGTCCCGGTCGTCATTTATATTCCCTGTGTCCCAGTGTCCCGGTCGTCATTTGTGTCCCGGTGTCCCGGTCTGTAATTTCTATTCAAACAATCCCTGTGTCTCAGTCGTCAATTATATATCCCGCCTGTGCCCCGGCGTCCCCGTTGTAGTTGTGTCCCTGTGTCCCGGTCGTCATTTATATTCCCGGTTATATCCACGCTTTCTTTTCTTACTTTCTCTATCAGCAGCAAGTTTTTTGGCAAAGACTCTTTGAGCAGCTTCCTCGGCTGTTGCCATTGTAGGTTCTTCAGTCATTTTACAATTAAACATTTTTCCGTGAACGCATGTCTTAAATACCATTAATGACGTCACCGTCATAACAAAAATGACGACAACTAACTTCATAACGTCAGTCAAAACAGAAACATGACGTCACCTGACAGACAGACACACAGACAAACAACTTATTTATATATATATATATATATATATATATATATATATATATATATATATATATATATATATATATATATATATATTTATGGATGTTTTTAACTACGTAAAACTATCGAATATACAACATTCTTCGCTGTCCCATTGTCTGTACATATAAATATATTGTCAGGTTTACCGACTCTTGAACATGCAACATATAATTGTCAATGGGAAAAACAATCCGTATTCAGATCTATACCTCATTATTCTAATGATTGCCCTTGAGCTTTGTTGATGGTGATTGCTAAGCAAATATTCCTTGTGTCCCCAAGCCCCCCCCCCCTCCGCACGCGTAAGTCATTACGCGCCATATTAGCTACGCGCTTTTGTAGTTGTGTCCCTGAGTCCCACCTGTGAATATAGATAGATAAAATAACGCTTTACCAACAAAATATATATTTTTAACTGCGTAAAACATGCGAATATACAACATTCTTCGCTGTCCCATTGTCTGTGCATATAAATAGCATTTATATTCCCTGTGTCCCGGTCGTCATTTGTGTCCTGGTGTCCCAGTTTGTAATTTCTCTTTGAGTGTCCCGGTCGTCATTTATATTCCCTGTGTCCCGGTGTCCTGGTCGTCATTTGTGTCCCGGTGTCCCGGTCTGTAATTTCTATCCAAACAATCCCTGTGTCTCAGTCGTCAATTATATATCCCGCCTGTGCCCCGGCGTCCTCGTTGTAGTTGTGTCCCTGTGTCCCGGTCGTCATTTATATTCCCGGTTATATCCACGCTTTCTTTTCTTACTTTCTCTATCAGCAGCAAGTTTTTTGGCATAGACTCTTTGAGCAGCTTCCTCGGCTGTTGCCATTGTAGGTTCTTCAGTCATTTTACAATTAAACATTTTTCCGTGAACGCATGTCTTAAATACCATTAATGACGTCACCGTCATAACAAAAATGACGACAACTAACTTCATGACGTCAGTCGACACAGAAACATGACGTCACCTGACAGACAGACAGACACACAGACAGACAACTTATTTTTATATATATAGAAGATATATATATATATATATATATATATATATATATATATATATATATATATATATATATATATATATATATATATATATATATATATATATATATATATATATATGGAAAATATATAGAAGAAAAAATTGGGAAAAGATATAGAAAATCTAAGAATTTTTAGAAAAGCTAAAAAGGCAGTTGAAAAGGGCCAGAGAGATGGATTTTTTAAAATAATTCTTTATTTACAATAAATGAGACATTTGATCAAAGTACTAAAGATTTTATTTAAAAAGAAAACTTAAAAAATTAAATGGGAACGGAACAAATTAAATATCCTTGCAGCAGCCGGGATTGAGCCTCGGACCTATTGCTTTCCAGGCGAGGTTGAATCCACTGTGCTGCTACAAGGTGTCCTAAATGGATATTCAAAGAATAGATCATGAGAAATAAGTGGCTCGTCTGTGACAGAAAATGACATCATAGCCTAGAAAAGTAACTGCCACTGCAAAGATTATGTCGCTCTTTACTTTATATTTAAAGTAATCATATTTAATATAGCCAAATACCGTATAAGCCCAAAGTTTGGGCTACTTATCAGGAAGGTAGTTAAGAAATCAATTCTAAAAAATTATATGCAGCCATAATTTAGATAAAGGCCGCATTTACAGGATTCTTGCATTTTGGTTTAATTTGTATTTCTTTTTTCTGATTCAACCAACAGTAAAACAAATGGAAAATTTTGGTATTTTTCAATTTTTGTAAAGATACAAATTTGCTGTAATATTGGTATTCCAAAAATAAAAATAAAATTTAACCTTTAAAATTAAAATGAAAAGCGATAAAACTAAGACAGACCAAAAATTACTTGAGGGATGATACCCATTTTCAACCCCTCATTAAGTTAACCCCTCATATATATATATATATATATATATATATATATATATATATATATATATATATATATATATATATATATATATATATATATATATATATATATATATACTAGCTGTTGGGGTGGCGCTTCATGCCACGCCAACACCTAGTTTGGGGGGGGGCTCCCCCTCCACCAAGCCCCTCCGCGCTTGTAAGTCATTACGCGCCATTGTAGTTGTGTCCCTATGTCCCACCTGTGAATATAGATATATATATATATATATATATATATATATATATATATATATATATATATATATAGTAGCTGTTGGGGTGGCGCTTCGCGCCACCCCAACACCTAGTTGGTGGGGCGCTTCGCGCCCCCCCAAGCCCCCCCGCGCGCGTAAGTCGTTACGCGCCATGATAGATTTATATATGTGTTTCAAAACTACGTAAAAATTGCGAATATACAACATTCTTGGCTTTCCCATTGTCTGTCCATATACAAAGCCGTATGTACTAATAATGACGTCATATGCAAACGCTCTTTTTACAAACAAACAAACATGCATACACACAACTCGTTTTTATATAGATAGATAGATAGATAGATACAATACAAATTAACTACGTAAAACTTGTGAATAAACAACAGTCTTCGCTGTCCCATTGTCTGTGTGTATAAATAGATTGTCAGGTTTACCGACCCTCAAAGATGCAACATACAATTGTACATTGGTAAAGCAATCTGTATTAAGATCTATACCGCATTTTTCTAGTGATTGCCCTTGAGCTTTGTTGATGGTGGTTGCAAATGCTAATCGAATTGGGAATTGCAATCTTTTAAATTGAAAAAACAGATCCGTTGGAATCATGGGAATGCGAGGAATAAGAACAGCCTCACCCTCAAAAGGCCCTGTCAAGATTGTGGCCTCTATTAGGTTTTCCATTGTTTTTTTTACGGCAAGTCGCGTGCCATTGCAAAGCTTTGGTGGGTTGATATTTCTTAAAAGTATTATTGGTACGCCTATTTTTAGTTGTAGCACGTGTGGTGGAAACCCTGAAAGATCTATGGAATTTAAAAATTCAGATGGATAATTAACTGCTTCATTTGGTTCCAAAACTGTGTCGACTGACTTGTAAAGGACTACCTGGTCTCGAATCTTGGTCAAAACAATATTGTTGATTTCGTGGACGTCTATATTTTTGGGTGCGAGAATCGCTCTTTCACTTAGCCATTTATTATTTTTATAATTTTTTAGAATATTCGGAAATACTTTTTCAATCAATACATTTTTGGACGTCACTAAATTACAGAAATCAGCAGGTAGTTGTATACGTCCTGAAATTGAGTCTACTGGGAGCTTTCCGTTTCCCATTGCCAGCAATTGATCTGAAAATGTTTGACCAGAGTCATCGTTTTGCAATCGGACACGCATATTTGTAGTTAATTTTAATGTTTTTACGTGTGCCCATAAATTAGAATTTTTCAGGCAAGCATTCATTTCGTCTGCAGGAGTTGATCTAGGTATTATAGGTAATGTTTGCCTGAAATCTCCCGCAAGCAATATTATGGTGCTCCCATAGGGTTTCGACTTCCCTCGCAAATCTTTCAAGCATTGATCCAGAGCCTCGAGCGATTTTTTGTGTGCCATTGTGCACTCATCCCAAATAATAAGTTTGCATTGCTGCAATACTTTACCCATCCCAGATGATTTGGAAATATTGCACGTGGGAGTTTCTGTAGAATGCAAGTTCAGAGGCAATTTCAAAGCGGAATGAGCAGTTCTTCCACCAGGCAGCAATGTTGCGGCTATTCCGGACGACGCAATTGCCAACGCTATATCATTTTTTGATCGAATTGATGCCAGAATCAGTTTTATCACAAACGTTTTACCAGTACCTCCTGGCGCATCCAAAAAGAAAATTTCTCCAACGTTGTTATCGACACAATGCATTATCGTATCATAAATGTCTTTTTGTTCCGACGTTAACTTGGAAATGTTATTTTGTACATACGACAATAGATCACTCGTACTGTAACTTTGTTCACGATCCAATTCTACACATGTCGAAACAGCAGCGATACGGTTAGGTGAAGGCATTCCCAAATCCTGAAGAGGTTTGTTTGCCATACGTACGCACAAATCTTCTATAACAACTAAAGTGTAGTTATAAATTTCTGATGTAAAATCAAAAGTCATATCTGACGTCTCTAACTGTTTTCGATGGAGTATATCTTCGGACATTTTTGACTTATATTTTTCCCATAACTCTGTAGGAGCTGATGGAGAGCAAGTTGTTAAAATGATGCCAAACAATGCACGAATTTGACTTGGGGTTGACGTTTCGCACGCGTCATTGATGCAGTTATCCCAGTGTTGGTCATTCTCCAATAAATTCAGAGCTTGGCATGCACTACGGTAAGTGTCATGTATAGTACCATTTACAGTCCTAAAATACTCAAAGGATGTCGGACCGGGTACATTCACCAAAAGCAGGCGTAGAAAGAAGCATTCATGTTGATTGGGGTGAACGGTGTAGAGTCTTCCTATCGTGGTATCTTTGAAGATGGTAGGTTGGCCGTCGACTGACTTACCCTGTTTTCGACGTTCAAATACTTTATTTTTAGTATTCCACGTGTAATACGAAGGCACTTCAGTATACAGCAGTTTTTTTGCAAAAGAATCATTTTTGCAAAGCAAAAAAAAAAGCTGTTAATGTTGTATCCGGTGGATTCAGGACTCTTTGTTGCACGTTCGTTTCCGTGAAATAAACACGTTGACCATTCTGTAAATGTACCGCTAAGTGAACAACAGCTGGACTTCGTTCATGTATCGGAAATGAAAGAATTCGCCAAACAGCTTCATTACTGCTTATGTATCTTCCAGCCTGATATTGTACGATTTCATCGAAATCTTTGATTTCGGGCTGCAAGCCAAAAACTGCCATGTCACTGCCTTTGTTGACGTATTTACATATGTATTTGATTGCCTTTACGGAGTTACAGTATTCAACGTTTATGTGTGCATTAAATGTTTTTGATAATAATGGGGAATATGGAACAACCCATTGGTTATCTACTTCGATGGTGGTACCGTTAGGCTTCTTTATTATTGCTGTTTTACCGCCATCTTCAGTAGATCTTCTTCTATATTGTGGGTAACCATCATTGCCAGTAATTGTGTTTGATACTAAAAGTCGAGGATATTGCTTTGTGCACCTTCCTTTGGCCATGCATGGTGAATTTTCGTTCAGTGCACCGCAAGGTCCATGTATCATATTTTTTACAATAATATCATGTAACCCCTTATCGACATTTTTATCAGGTATTTCAGCGGAAATCACATCATCAATTTCGTTCGAAGTAATTTTTTTATGTAGCCAGATTAGTATATGTGCGTGTGGCAAACCTCGTTTTTGCCATTCCACTGAGTACATCCAGCATCGCACTGACCCAAACACTTCATGTTTTACAAGGTAGTTTATCAGTGATTTCAACTTTTACCGGAAGACAGTAAAATTGTTAATCTTCCAACGTTTGTGGTATTACCGTCATTTATAACTGCATCTCGCAAATGAATGTATTGTTCAGAGCGGAGCTTGGTCTGATTCAGGCGGATATATAGCAAACGTTCTGATTCAATTTTAGCATACATATCCACGACAAATTGGTGAAACAATTCACGGCATTTTAAAATATAATTTTCTTCATCCTGCCGAATCATTAGTCTATAGGAATAATAATGCATTGCACTGCATTTCTTATTCATTTCTTTGTTAGTGGCTGGATTCATCAATTTAATATTAAAGTGATAGCCGTCGGCTCCATCCCAAAAAATGATAGGATATTGTAGGGCATCGTAGCATCGATGAGTTTCAGCAATTCTTAACAACTGAGCGTTTCGCTTATGAAGAATAATATCTCGAGGTAAAAACTGATCACCGACCATAACGATTGCCACTTCGTCGATAGTCGGAGCATTGTATCTACGCACATGTTGGCCAGTAGGCGTTTTGTCAGCGGAAATAACAATTTTATGCGTATCAGTAGGCATCAAATCGACGGCTGTTTTGAACAGACGCACTAAATTATTATTTTCGTGGAAAAGATGTTGCAATTGGGAAACGATTGTCCTTTCAACGTTGGGAGAAATTTCGCAACGTGCATTCAATTCAGAATTTCTATCACTGATGAAGTACAATTGTAAAAATTTATGATTCTCGCCTGAGAATGGTAGAAGGGACCCTGCTTTATGATAAATTTGCCCTTTTACTTTGAAAGTAGACATAAATTGATCTGGATTTTCGATTTGGGCTCCAAAGGACGTCATTTGGAAACATGAGTTGTATTGTCTGATTTTTGACAAAAAACGCTTAGATTCTGACGTAGTTCCAGTAAGGAAAGTCTTCAATGGCTCTGGTGGTGCAGCCAATAGAGGAAGTTTAACTTTTCCTGAGGCGCAACACATTCCCATTGTTTCACCATTGAATTTCAAGGCCTTGCAATAGGGACAAATTTTAGACATTGTCCCGATTTGAACACATCTACTCAAGCTATAATCATCCACTGGGTTGTACCTGAATGCCAGGCGATAACTTTCAGGTTGCTCTGATTCCTCGGCACGCTTTCTTTTCTTACTTTCTCTATCAGCAGCAAGCCTGATTTCTTGCTGTTCTTGTGATTCCTCGGCACGCTTTCTTTTCTTACTTTCTCTATCAGCAGCAAGCCTGATTTCTTGCTGTTCTTGTAATTCCTCGGCACGCCTTCTTTTTTCACATTCTCTTTTGCAGCAAGTCTGCTTCCGCGTTGCTCTGGTAGTTCCTCGGCATGCTTTCTGTTCTTTCTTTCTCTATCAGCCTCAAGCCTGTTTCCCTGCTGTTCTTTTGATTCCTCGGCACGCCTTCTTTTTTCACTTTCTCTTTTAGCAGCAAGTCTGCTTTCGCGTTGCTCTGGTAGTTCCTCGGCACGCTTTCTTTTCTGACTTTCTCTATCAGCAGCAAGTTTTTTGGCATAGACTCTTTGAGCATCTTCATCAGTCATTGTAAACTTAAACATTAATAGATTTCTACGTGAACATATGTCTTATATAACTTGAATGACGTCACCGTAAAAGCAAAATAGTCACTCGGTGAGAGAGGGTGTCAGAACGGAGAATGAAGGTCCCAGGTTCAAATCCTGGTTAGGCTAAAAAATGTAAAAAACTAAAAACTAAAAAAAAAACTGAAAAAACTAAAAAAAGGCAAAAACTACAAAAAAAACTAAAAACTAATGAAAAAAATAAAAAAGCTAAAAAACTAAAAAAACTAAAAAAACTAAAAAAAAACTAAAAAAAAAGGAAAAAACTGAAAAATAGAAGAGAAAAAGAAAACTAATAAAATTAAGAGTGAGAGAGGGTGTCAGAACGGAGAATGAAGGTCCCAAGTTCAAATCCTGGTTAGGCTAAAAAAGGTAAAAAACTAAAAACTAAAAAAAACTGAAAAAACTAAAAAAAAGGCAAAAACTACAAAAAAAACTAAAAACTAATGAAAAAAATAAAAAAGCTAAAAAACTTAAAAAAACTAAAAACTAAAAAAAAACTAAAAAAAAAGGAAAAAACTGAAAAATAGAAGAGAAAAAGAAAACTAATAAAATTAAGAATAAAAATAAAAAAAATAAAAAAGATAAAAACTAAAAAAAAAGTAAAAAAAAACGAAAAAAAACTAAAAAAGCTAAAAAAAAAAGGTAAAAACCAATGAAAAACTAAAAAGAAAAAAAGGAAAAAAACTAAAAAGAAATTTCATCTAAAAAACTAAAAAAAACTAAAAAAGGTAAAAACTAAAAGAACTAAAAAAGAAAAAAAAACCTAAAAAAAGGAAAAAAACTGAAAAATAAAGGAGAAAAAGAAAACTAAAAAAATATAAATAAAAATAAAAAACTAAAAAGATAAAAACTTAAAAAAAAACTAAAAAGAAAAAAGAAAAAAACTAAAAAACCTAAAAAAAGGTCAAAACCAATAAAAAAAAACTAAAAGGAAAAAAAGGGAAAAAATTAAAAATTTATTTCATCATATACCAATTCAAAAACGAAAATATACCGGGATGACGACCGGGACACAGGGAATATAAATGACACAACTACAACGGGGACGCCGGGGGGCACAGGGGGGATATAAATGACGACCGGGACACTCAAAGAGAAATCACAGACTGGGACACCGGGACACAAATGACGACCGGGACATAGGGACACAACTACAATGGCGCGTAACTAATATGGCACGTAACGACTTACGCGCGCAGGGGGGGCTTGGGGGGGGGGGGCGCGAAGCGCCCCCACCAACTAGGTGTTGGGGTGGCGCGAAGCGCCACCCCAACAGCTAGTATATATATATATATGTTTTAACTACTTAAAACTTGCGAATATACAACATTCTTTGCTGTCCCATTGTCTGTGCATATAAATAGATTGTCAGGTTTACCGACTCTTGAACATGCAACACATAATGGTCCATGGGAAAACAATCCGTATTCAGATCTATACCTCATGATTCTAATGATTGCCCTTGAGCTTTGTTGATGGTGATTGCTAATCGACCATTCCCTGTGTCGCCGTCGTCATTTATATATCCCCCTGTGTCCCCGGCGTCCCCGTTGTAGTTGTGTCCCTGTGTCCCGGTCGTCATTTATATTCCCTGTGTCCTGGTCGTCATTTGTGTCCCGGTGTCCCAGTCTGTGATTTCTCTTTGAGTGTCCCGGGCGTCATTTATATTTTTTGTGTCCCGGTGTCCCGGTCGTCATTTGTGTCCCGGTGTCCCGGTCGTCATTTGTGTCCCGGTGTCCCGGTCTGTATATACATTCGTTTTTGAATTGGTCTTTTTTTAGTTTTTAGTTTTTTACCTTTTTTTTAGTTTTTTTAGTTATACCTCATGATTCTAATGATTGCCCTTGAGCTTTGTTGATGGTGATTGCTAATCGAACATTCCCTGTGTTCCCGTCGTCATTTATATATCCCCCTGTGCCCCCCGGCGTCGTTGTTGTAGTTGTGTCCCTGTGTCCCGGTCGTCATTTATATTCCCTGTGTCCCGGTCGTCATTTGTATCCCGTTTTCCCGGTCTGTATATACATTCGTTTTTGAAATGGTACATGATGAAATAAATTTTTCCCCTTTTTTTCTTTTTAGTTTTTTTTAGTTTTTTTTTTTAAGTTTTGTTTTTCTCCTTTATTTTTCATTTTTTTTCATTTTTATTTTTTTTCTTGTTTAGTTTTTTTAGTTTTTTAGCTTTTTTAGTTTTTTTTATTAGTTTTTAGTTTTTTTTTCTTTTTAGTTTTTTTGTAGTTTTACCTTTTTTTTGTTTTTTTAGTTTTTTTTTACTTATGTCCTTGTCGTCATTTATACTCCCTGTGTCCCGGTCCTCATTTGTGTCCCGGTGCTTTGTTGATGGTGATTGCTAATCGAACATTCCTTGTGTCCCGGTCGCTTTCTCTTTGAGTGTCCCGGTCGTCATTTATACTCCCTATGTGCCGTTGTCCCGGTCGTCATTTGTGTCCCGATGTCCCGGTCTGTAATTTCGTCAGTCGAAAACATGACGTCAGTCGACACACAAACATGACGTCACTCGACAGACACACACACACACAGACAACTTATTTATATATATATACTAGCTGTTGGGGTGGCGCTTCGCGCCACCCCAACACCTAGTTGGTGGGGCGCTTCGCACCCCCCCAAGCCCCCCTGCGCGCGTAAGTCGTTACGCGCCATATTAGTTACGCGCCATTGTAGTTGTGTCCCTGTGTCCCACCTGTGAATATAGATAGATTTATATATGTGTTTCAAACTACGTAAAAATTGCGAATATACAACATTCTTGGCTTTCCCATTGTCTGTCCATATACAAAGCCGTATGTACTAATAATGACGTCATATGCAAACGCTCTTTTTACAAACAAACAAACATGCATACACACAACTCGTTTTTATATAGATAGATAGATAGATAGATAGATACAATACAAATTAACTACGTAAAACTTGTGAATATACAACAGTCTTCGCTGTCCCATTGTCTGTGCGTATAAATAGATTGTCAGGTTTACCGACCCTCAAAGATGCAACATACAATTGTACATTGGTAAAGCAATCTGTATTTAGATCTATACCGCATTTTTCTAGTGATTGCCCTTGAGCTTTGTTGATGGTGGTTGCAAATGCTAATCGAATTGGGAATTGCAATCTTTTAAATTGAAAAAGCAGATCCGTTGGAATCATGGGAATGCGAGGAATAAGAACAGCCTCACCCTCATAAGGCCCTGTCAAGATTGTGGCCTCTATTAGGTTTTCCATTGTTTTTTTTTTACGGCAAGTTGCGTGCCATTGCAAAGCTTTGGTGGGTTGATATTTCTTAAAAGTATTATTGGTACGCCTATTTTTAGTTGTAGCACGTGTGGTGGAAACCCTGAAGGATCTATGGAATTTAAAAATTCAGATGGATAATTAACCGCTTCATTTGGTTCCAAAATACAAATTAACTGCGTAAAACTTGCGAATATACAACATTCTTCGCTGTCCAATTGTCGCTGCATATAAATAGATTGTCAGGTTTACCGACCCTCGAACATGCAACGTACAATTGTCCATGGGAAAAACAATCAGTATTAAGATCTATACCACATTTTTCTAATGATTGACCTTGAGCTTTGTTAATGGTGATTGCAAATGCTAATCGAATTGGGAATTGCAATCTTTTAAATTGAAAAGGCAGATCCGTTGGAATCATGGGAATGCGAGGAATAAGAACAGCCTCACCCTCAAAAGGCCCTGTCAAGATTATGGCCTCTATTAGGTTTTCCATTGTTTTTTTTTACGGCAAGTCGAGTGCCATTGCAAAGCTTTGGTGGGTTTATATTTCTTAAAAGTATTATTGGTACGCCTATTTTTAGTTGTAGCACGTGTGGTGGAAACCCTGAAAGATCTATGGAATTTAAAAATTCAGATGGATAATTAACCGCTTCATTTGGTTCCAAAACTGTGTCGACTGACTTGTAAAGGACTGCCTGGTCTAGAATCTTGGTCAAAACAATATTGTTGATATCGTGGACGTCTATATTTTTGGGTGCGAGAATCGCTCTTTCACTTAGCCATTTATTATTTTTATAATTTTTTAGAATATTCGGAAATACTTTTTCAATCAATTCATTTTTGGACGTCACTAAATTACAGAAATCAGCAGGTAGTTGTATACGTCCTGAAATTGAGTCTACTGGGAGCTTTCCGTTTCCCATTGCCAGCAATTGATCTGAAAATGTTTGACCAGAGTCATCGTTTTGCAATCGGACACGCATATTTGTAGTTAATTTTAATGTTTTTACGTGTGCCCATAAATTAGAATTTTTCAGGTAAGCATTCATTTCGTCTGCAGGAGTTGATCTAGGTATTATAGGTAATGTTTGCCTGAAATCTCCCGCAAGCAATATTAATGTGCTGCCAAAGGGTTTCGACTTCCCTCGCAAATCTTTCAAGCATTGATCCAGAGCCTCGAGCGATTTTTTGTGTGCCATTGTGCACTCATCCCAAATAATAAGTTTGCATTGCTGCAATACTTTACCCATCCCAGATGATTTGGAAATATTGCACGTGGGAGTTTCTGTAGAATGCAAGTTCAGAGGCAATTTCAAAGCGGAATGAGCAGTTCTTCCACCAGGCAGCAATGTTGCGGCAATTCCGGACGACGCAATTGCCAACGCTATATCATTTTTTGATCGAATTGATGCCAGAATCAGTTTTATCACAAACGTTTTACCAGTACCTCCTTGCGCATCCAAAAAGAAAATTTCTCCAACGTTGTTATCGACACAATGCATTATCGTATCATAAATGTCTTTTTGTTCCGACTTTAACTTGGAAATGTTATTTTGTACATACGACAATAGATCACTCGTACTGTAACTTTGTTCACGATCCAATTCTACACATGTCGAAACAGCAGCGATACGGTTAGGTGAAGGCATTCCCAAATCCTGAAGAGGTTTGTTTGCCATACGTACGCACAAATCTTCTATAACAACTAAAGTGTAGTTATAAATTTCTGATGTAAAATCAAAAGTCATATCTGACGTCTCTAACTGTTTTCGATGGAGTATATCTTCGGACATTTTTGACTTATATTTTTCCCATAACTCTGTAGGAGCTGATGGAGAGCAAGTTGTTAAAATGATGCCATAGCATCTTGAGCATATTCATGCATATGACGGGGACTGCCAGCATATGACGAAGGTAAAATTGTTAATCTTCCAACGTTTGTGGTATTACCGTCATTTATAACTGCATCTCGCAAATGAATGTATTGTTCAGAGCGGAGCTTGGTCTGATTCAGGCGGATATATAGCAAACGTTCTGATTCAATTTTAGCATACATATCAACGACGAATTGGTGAAACAATTCACGGCATTTTAAAATATAATTTTCTTCATCCTGCCGAATCATTAGTCTATAAAAATAATAATGCATTGCACTGCATTTCTTATTCATTTCTTTGTTTGTGGCTGGATTCGTCAATTTAATATTAAAGTGATAGCCGTCGGCTCCATCCCAAAAAATGATAGGATATTGTAGGGCATCGTAACATCGATGAGTTTCAGCAATTCTTAACAACTGAGCGTTTCGCTTATGAAGAATAATATCTCGAGGTAAAAACTGATCACCGACCATAACGATTGCCACTTCGTCGATAGTTGGAGCATTGTATCTACGCACATGTTGGCCAGGAGGCGTTTTTTCAGCGGAAATAACAATTTCATGCGTATAAGTAGGCATCAAATCGATGGCTGTTTTGAACAGAAACACTAAATTATTATTTTCGTGGAAAAGATGTTGCAATTGGGAAGCAATAGTCCTTTCAAAGTCGGGAGAAATTTCGCAACGTGCATTCAATTCAGAATTTCTATCACTGATGAAGTACAATTGTAAAAATTTATGATTCTCGCCCGAGAATGGTAGAAGGGACCCTGCTCTATGATAAATTTGCCCTTTTACTTTGAAAGTAGACATAAATTGATCTGGATTTTCGATTTGGGCTCCAAACGACGTCATTTGGAAACATGAGTTGTATTTTCTGATTTTTGACAAAAAACGCTTAGATTCTGACGTAGTTCCAGTAAGGAAAGTCTTCAATGGCTCTGGTGGTGCAGCCAATAGAGGAAGTATAACTTTTCCCGAGGTGCAACACATTCCCATTGTTTCACCATTGAATTTCAAGGCCTTGCAATAGGGACAAATTTTAGACATTGTCCCGATTTGAACACATCTACTCAAGCTATAATCATCGACTGGGTTGTACCTGAATGCCAGGCGATAACTTTCAGGTTGCTCTGATTCCTCGGCACGCTTTCTTTTCTTACTTTCTCTATCAGCAGCAAGCCTGATTTCTTGCTGTTCTTGTGATTCCTCGGCACGCTTTCTTTTCTTACTTTCTCTATCAGCAGCAAGCCTGATTTCTTGCTGTTCTTGTAATTCCTCATGAAGTTTGGCGATTGGACAAGGATTAGTGGCTATCAATCGTGTTATTACTGTACTGAAACTTTCCAATCTCGATTAATTTGACATCATGCTTGATCTATTATAGCTGGATATAGCAAAGAATGAACCCCAGTGAATTAATCAATCAATCAATCAATATATTGATACTAAAAGAAAAAACTATTACAAAAGTAAAGTGGCTACTAGGCCCAAGAAGCTTTGCTTGTAATGGACCACAGAGAACAAGAATAAAACACTATTATAAAATATACAAAAAAAAAAAAAAAAAAAAAAAAAAAAAAAAAAAAAAAAAAAAAAAAAAAAAAAAAAAAAAACTGGAACAAGACAAGGACATTGAATAGATAGGATATTTAACAGATAGAAGATTTAGAAGGAGATTTAACATATAGCTGAAAATGATTTTAAAAGAAGAAAAGAGACATACAAATTAGGAAAAGATTAATAAAGAGAGAAAAATTATTGAATTGGAAATACCCGACGAAATAATGCCTTTGCAGAAAGAAAAAGAGGGACATCCGAAGGGATGGAGTTCCATAATAGAATTGATTGATATACTGGAGACCTCTGGCCTGCTGTAGAAGATCGTTTTGGTAAAATAAATCGTCGAGAAGAATTACGTAAAGAAGAAAAGTACCTACCTGAGCCTGTCCGTGAGAAAAACTGCTGTAGGGGCGGTGGGAGAGTACCTAGAAAAGCAGAATGCGCAAAATAAAGGGTACTTTTACCTATAATATGATCCAGCGGAGCTATTCCAGTATCATTATAAAGATCAGAGGAAGGGTAAAGCCGAGGGAGAAGAAAAGTAGCCTTCACTGCCCTATTTTGGGCTCTTTGAAGTGAGCAGAGAAGAGATTTATTAGTATTACCCCAGACAGAGCAGCAATAAGAAAGGTAAGGATAAATAAAAGCATAATAAAGAGAAACCATAATATCAGGAGGAAGAAATGAGTTAATCCGGTGCAACATTGAAGACTGGCGGAGGATTAAGGAACGGGTGTGAGTTATATGCGGTTTGAAAGAAAGAAAACACTCAAGATACACCCCAAGAAATTTCACCACAGTAGCTTGTGGTATAATATCATTCCCAAAAGTCAGGGTGATTGGCTCCTGTACGTCTCGCATACGGCAAGGGGTCCTGAAGTTGACAATGGCACTCTTTCGGCTGTTAAGAGCCATACCATTTGACCAGCACCAATCCTTTACTTTATCAAGAAGACCTTGAGCCATAGAAGTGGCAGATGGCAGGTCCACCGCTGCAATGAAAAAGTTACTGTCATCAGCAAAAAGAACAGGGTGAACATGGGGATGAAGACCATCAACAAGATCATTGATGTAAATTAGAAATAAAAGTGGACCAAGCACAGAGCCTTGTGGGACACCTTTCAATACAGGCAAAGTAGAGGAAGAAGTACAGTCAACCAAAACATACTGTGATCTCTCTGAGAGGTAGGACCTAAACCATTCTAGTGGGACTCCATGCACTCCAAATAAAGATAGTTTAGACAGAAGAATATTGTGTCAACCATATCAAAGGCCTTAGAAAAGTCGAGAAATAGACCCAAAACACACAAGCCCTTGTCCAGATTAACACGCACAAACTCAGTTGCATCAGAAAGTGCGTGCAAGGTAGAGAATGAGGGACGAAAACCATACTGATGGTTAGTGATGAGAGGATTTCCAGCAGTCGAATTAGTACTAAATACAAATGAAGAGAGTCGACGATACACTACTTTTTCAACAACCTTTGAGATGACGGGAAGAAGAGAAATAGGTCTGTAATTTGAAATTAGAGAAGACTCACCTTTTTTATGCAAGGGTACAACGGTAGCAACTTTAAATAAATGAGGAAAAAAAACAGAAGAAAGAGAGAGGTTAGTTATGTGTGAGATGGGATGAGAAACAAACTGACTGATTTTTTTAAGGACATTATTACTCAAACCAAAACTATCAACTGAACAACTACTTGGAAGCTGAGAAATAATACTAGAAATCTCAGTAGTACTACATGGGGAAAGGAAGAAAGACTTCTCTGTCATAGGAAAACAACTTACTCTACTCGGGGGTGGAATGAGAACTGAGGGAAGTGTGGTGAAATACGAATTGAAGGCACTTGCTAAGGATTTTTTATCCATAACAGATCCATCAGCTTTCCTATAAAAAGATGGGGAAGATTGTTTGAGTTTCTTACGGGAGAGAGCTTCATTAATTACAGTCCAAACCTTGCGCAAATTCCTTTTACACTCATTAATTCGACGTGAAAAATACAGCTTTTTTGCTAAACGAACTGAAGAAGTGAGCACATTTTTGTAATGTTTATACTTCAGAAGATCTTCCTGTGTCTTACTTTTACATGCAGCCTTGAACAAAGACGCCTTCATATGGGTTGCATTGATCAGACCTCTAGACATCCATGGGCATTTAGGTGTAAAATTCCTTGGCCTCTTTCTAAGAGGAAAATGCTTATCCAACAGAGTGCCCATACGACACAAAAATAATCTAGTTGCACAATCAGCATCATTAGCTTCAAGAACACTAGACCAATCATTACTCTGAAGACTATGTATTAAATTAGAAATTTCTCTATCTGTAAAAGTTCTAAAAGAAGACTCGCCTTTCTCATCCACAGTAATCTCTGTTTTAGGCACAGATAGTGATAGATAAATAGGGAAGTGATCGGAAAGATCAGTGAAAACAAGACCAGACGAGAACTTCAAATTAGGAGAATGAGAAGTGAAAATATTATCTATTAAAGTGGCAGAATTTCTTGAAGGGTCAACACGTGAAGGAAAAAAAATTGAAGGAAGTAGCCCAGAAGAAGAAAATACATCAAAAAGATGGTCACATTCATCATTTGATCCAACATTTAACATATTACAATTAAAGTCTCCCAAAACACAAATCCGTTTTTTAGAGAAAGTCCCCACACCAGAAAGCTGGTCAAGCAAATCACAGAACAGATGTGTTGGAAAAGGAGGGGGCTTATAAAACAAACAAACAGTATCACATGCAACCTGGCTTTTCAGATCAATAACAAGAGAATAAACTGTCCTACTATTAGACACCACCGATGTAAACAAGGATTCAAGATCAGATCTTCTACAAAATTCAATACTAGATTTTATGAACAATGAAATACCCCCAGAACTCTTTGTTACCATTCTAGGGACATGAATAGCAATATAACCATACATGTCATAAGCTGTAAAATTATCACTGTCAGATAACCATGTTTCCGTCAAGCCTATGACATCAAAAGGGCAAGAATTATCAGACCACAGATACGATTTAAGAGTGTCCCACGCACATTCAAACAAAAAGCATTAAAGCAACTGTTTGAAGAGAGTGAGGGCATAATATTATCACAATAATCAATGGTGGTGTGATAATTACAGCTAGAACTAACCATAGATTCAAGGAGAGGGTCAGAAGTGTGTGCCTCTTGTTTACCAGCACTACTTGGTTGATCAAATATAACTGAATTAAGAATAGAAGAATTCATAAGGAAAGAGAAATCACCCATATTTATCTCAGACATATAAAACCTTCACAAATGACACACTATCCATAGTACACTTGAAGGTAATGGAATCATAAACAAAGAAAAGATATATCAGTGGGATGGCAAATATTAACCAAAGAAAAGGGTCAAATAATGTGTTACTAATCAGGAAAAGATGAGCTGCGTGTGTTAAGGCATGACAAACAATGAAGAAATCAGGCTACGTAAAGGCAATAGGATCTCAAACAAATATAAAGAGACATTAGTAGGATGGCTCATAATATTTGAAGAATAGGCTAAATTTACAATATGGGACCAGTAAAATTTATGTGAGCTGTAAGTGTGCTGACATGACAAAAGTGTGATAGAAAATAGCATACATGAAGGTGATAGGAACACAAACAAATATAAATAAATATCAATGGTAAGACACACAATGTTCAAAGTATAAGACCAAAATAGATTTGAGCAATCAAAATTATGTGATCTGCATGTGAACACACAGAACAAAGATATGGTAGAATTAAGGCAAAATGAAGGTGATGTGATCACAAACATAAATAAGGAAATAATAGTGGGATGGCATATATTTGTCAAAGTATTGGCCAAAAGTATAATGTGGAGCCAGTCAAGATTATAAGAGCTGCAATTATGCTGACATGATAAAAATATGATAGAAATTGGCCTACATGAAGGTGAGAAAGTCAAAAACAAAAATAAAAAAAATTCAGTACGATGGCATATATTAATCATAATATTGGCCCAAAATATAATATGGGACCAGTCAAAACTCGATGAGCTGCAAGTGTGCAGACATAACAAGAACGTTCTAGAAGCCATGCAACATGATGGTGATAGGATCACAAACAAACATAATGAAAAATCAGTGGAAAGGCACATATTAATTAAAGGAGTGGCACGAAATATAATGTGTAACGAGTTAAAATTATGTAAGCTATAAGTATGCTGACATGACAAGAGTAAAACAGAAAGCAAACTACATGAAGGTGGTAGAATCACAAACAAACATAGAGCAATATTAGTGGGAAGGGACATATCATCCAAGGTATTGCCCCAAAGCATAATATAGCACAAGTCAGAATTATGTGAAGACAGTGAAGAGTGAAAGAGGAAAAATGTAAGAACATAAAATAAATTCATACAAAAACAATTCAACACATTATAACAAAGTGAACTAAAATCCATCACTTTAATTCTCTGCATTTGCAGCACACAAATCAATTTCATCCTGATCACTGAACTTAACTACTCTTCCAGACTGAGTTTTATACAGGATATCACCTTTACTGGACCAAACATTACGTAAACCAAGCTTTGACTTGGCATATGAAAGAAGCTGTAAGCGTGGTTTTGTAAGCATCTCAGAAAATAGTGTCCCAGATCCTTTCAAATCCTTCTTTTGTCTGAGAAGCAGTTGGCGAATTCGTAAATTACAAAATTCTACAACTATGGGTCTGGGTTTGGCAGATGGTTTGCCAATTCTTTTGGCTGATACAACATCAGACTGGGTAATTGGTGTGCCAGGAAATTTCACAGCACATAGTGACATGAACTGACTTTCAGTGTTTTCAGTGGGGGCATCTTCTTTCACCCCAAAGACAATAATTGGTTGCTCAAAGCCTGCTGTTCAAAACGATCATTTAATCTTGCCAGGTTAGACTGGATAGGCTTGAAAGAGCTCTCAAGGTCTTTCATTGATGACCCTAGAGTAGTCAAAGAAGATTCAATTGAAGATATGCGTTTATTATAGCTTTCAAGGGTCTTATAAACTAGACTACTAAGATCTAGACTGAGGCCAGCATACACATCCTGCTTGATTGCATCCAGCTTATCTGAAGAAATAGTGGCATCATGTTGAATGAATGCCTGTTCCTCTTTCATTTTGGTCACAGCCTCATCTACCTGGGTAGAGATCTTGGCCAATATGAGGTCATCAAGTAACCCTTTCACTGAAGATTTAAGGCTGTCAGGATGCAGTGAATCTGCTAACATTTTGTGTTTAATTTTTATATTATTCATGTGGCTAGTCAGCATGAGTATTTGCTCTGAGACAGATTCTGATCCAGAGAATTGGAGTGAGCTGTCTGACCTAAGTTCACGGGGTGGCTTGATTTGACCTTTCATTACTTACTTAATGTGAACAACAAGACAGGTACAGAGTAAGTAGTAGTATATGGCAGGCTGGGTATAAGGCGGGATATGATTCACAATCTAGCAGCAAATTTCAAATAACAAAACAGGAGCAAGTTAAAATTAGCATAGGTCTCACCTGATGAGTCCCCTCTTACACCCCAGGGGTAGGGGCTGCTAAGTATGCCTGCCTTTACCCACTGGTAGGCAGGCAGAACCAGTACTTCGGGCTGCTTAAAGCGTTGTTGGTAATGCCAGAAGACTTCAGATTACTCCAGTTAATATTAACACGTCATTTCAATTTTTAAATTTGGCGCCAATCAGGTAGTATATTCACTAAAATATGACATAATAGGCAACATTACATCATCTTATATATGACGATGCTGTTTTCGATGCAACCATGAACCGTGTTGTGTCATCATGACCAAACTGATCTTAACCGTTATTTTTTTCCTCTGCTAGTTTCTCAATATATTAAAATTGGCCTTATTATGTTTTTAATCTTCTAGAGAAATTTTGGGAGTTTCCTTCTTCTGATGTCCATGTAGAGCATCTCCTAAAAACTAAGCCACTACAAATTTGGAAGCCACATCTTAAGTTGGCTCCTTCTCATTTTGCCTGGCTCACAACATCTGTGATTGTCTGCGGAAAGGTGAATTTTTCTTTCATCTTTATTGTTCAGAATATTTTTTTTTCGTTGGTATAAAAAATGATTAGGAGCGTGTTAAGTTCCGATCACAAAAAAAATGTATTTCACGAACAAAAAAAAAAAAATGCAACCAAAATTTATTTAAACCTTAACCTTAGATTATGTCACATTATACTACTCGTAATAATTTCCTGACGAAAATAAAATCTATTTATACATAAAATTTGTTTATTACTTATATTTTTCGCTCTTTGACTTCAACATCCTTTTGACTTCAGCATCCCTCTTAAAACGTTGGAGATCCTCTTTTTTGATAAACTGGATGTACATAGTTCTCTTCGATTTAGTATAACATACCCCTTGACATTCTCCGAAGTTTCACCTTAATCCCTTTAGTCTTTTCGTAAACCCCAAGAATCAAATATTTCCCTTTTCCTACTAATAAATCCTGAATTTAACAATGGGCAAATTGCAAATTTTGCAATCCCTGTTCTGGGGCTTTTGTGGGCATGACATCCCTTGAAGTATAGCTATTAGACCTTTTGATTGGTTTGAACAAAATGACAATTTCGAAAATATGATCAGATAAAAGGTGCCTAAATGGAAAAGGTAGGGTGTGGGGTTGGTTGTCCTCCAATCTATTCTCAACCCCCCCCCCCCCCCCAACCTCAACACATCTTGAGAGTTTCGGCCTAACACTATCAGCCGCTCCATATATATTTTCAAGCCAGAAATCGATCGTCATTTGCTGCCTCTTAAAAGGTACACTTAAATCCCCTTGATACTTGGTATGTTCCAAGTAAGTACTAGTCCATAGCCATTTAAGGCTATGGACTAGTTTATGCATTAAGATGCCCCAGAACAGTAAAAAATAGATGGGTCACCCCTGGCTACACATATGGTACTTTGTTTGAGCCACTTGTCTGTGGACCTATTGCCGCAGAGTAATCTTGCTTTCATATCTGCTAAGTTTGAAAGGGATATTTAGTACCACTCTCCGATTTCAAATTGATACACTCAGTGTATCAATTTGATACACTGAGTGATTATTTGATACACTGAGTGATCTCTTGTATGATTTGATACACAAGATTACTCTGAGTGATTACTCTTTGAGATCGACTTTGATTGATATCATAACTAATTATTTTTGATGTTCAGAAATGGCAGTTGCAGGCCAGAATAATTTCCTATATATTATGGTTGACTGTTGAGTTATGCTCTTTGACAGTTATTTTCTAGTTTTGAATGGGGTTTCGTCAAAGATTATAACGGTACGGCCAAATTAAAAGGGTACATATGAGAATTTTTCAAAGTCTTGCATAAGAACAAAAATGGAAGTTCCCACGTTCTTTTTTATTGCCGGAACAGTTTTTCTTGGAGGTCTCATAAAAATATGTAAAAATTATTACAGGTAGGATATACAATTGCTTTCAGATAAACTTTCCTTGATATTTTATAGAAAGTGGTTGAGGGAGATGAATAAAACTTCGATTTCAACTCCTGAAAATATCTGTAAGGTTCATGCAAAAAGTTCAACCAAGTTCAATATTCGGGAAAGTTTGTCAAAAAAGTGACTTCAGTGACTTTGCCATCAGAACTTAAAATCAATATTTTCCTCATAGAAGTGTCTTATTTAGCTTAGTTTTTGAGCTATCGGTTATGAAATATGTTTTACCTAAACAGCCAAATAAAATCGTAGTTGAAATTGTGACAAATAGCTGAAGACCCAACAGAAGAAACACCGTCATCTAATAACACATTAAAAAAAAAAAAAAATCTCAAGTTTCCCTTTTGGGCTCTGAGAATGTTTAAATAGCCAATATCAGACAATCCAAAAGGATTTTTGCTGTTTTTTTTTCTAAAATTAGGGTTTACAGCCCACGATTGAATTTATCTATAGGTCTGATACGTTTTATTCTACCTTGTTCGGTAATTAAACATATTTAGATGTTTTTGTTTTTTCTCCCCTATACGATATATTTCCTTACGCGATATAAACACAGTATATATATATATATATATATAAATATAAATATATATATATATATATACTAGCTGTTGGGGTGGCGCTTCGCGCCACCCCAACACCTAGTTGGTGGGGGCGCTTCGCGCCCCCCCCCCCCAAGCCCCCCCGCGCGCGTAAGTCGTTACGCGCCATAATAGTTACGCGCCATTGTAGTTGTGTCCCTATGTCCCACCTGTGAATATAGATATATATATATATATATATGGTTTTAACTACGTAAAACTTGCGAATATACAACATTCTTTGCTGTCCCATTGTCTTTGCATATAAATAGATTGTCAGGTTTACCGACTCTTGAACATGCAACATATAATGGTCCATGGGAAAACAATCTGTATTCAGATCTATACCTCATGATTCTAATGATTGCCCTTGAGCTTTGTTGATGGTGATTGCTAATCGACCATTCCCTGTCCCGGTGTCCCGGTCGTCATTTACATCCCCCTGTTTCCCCCGGTGTCCCCGTTGTAGTTGTGTCCCTGTGTCCCGGTCGTTATTTATATTCCCTGTGTCCCGGTCGTCATTTGTATCCCGGTGTACATGTCCTGGTCGCTTTCTCTTTGAGTGTCGTCATTTATTAGTTTTTTCCTTTTTTTTTAGTTTTTTATTGGTTTTTACCTTTATTTTAGCTTATTTTTCAGTTTTTTCCTTTTTTTTAGTTTTTTTTTATTTTTTATTTTTTTTATTTTTTATTTTTTTTAGTTTTTTACCTTTTTTTAGTTTTTTTAGTTTTTTTAGTTTTTTAGCTTTTTTACTTTTTTTATTAGTTTTTAGTTTTTTTTTGTAGTTTTTGCCTTTTTTTAGTTTTTTCACTTTTTTTTTTAGTTTTTTATTGGTTTTTACCTTTATAGTTTTTTTAGTTTTTTAGCTTTTTTATTTTTTTTATTAGTTTTTAGTTTTTTTTTGTAGTTTTTGCCTTTTTTTAGTTTTTTCAGTTTTGACGTCACCTAATCCAGTTTTTTCAGGTGACGTCACCTGACACATCCATCCATCCATCCACAGACAGACAACTTATTTTTATATATATAGATATATATATATATATATATTTCTATATATATACATATATATATATATATATATATATATATATATATATATATATATATATATATATATATATATATATATATATATATATATATATATATATATCTATATATATAAAAATAAGTTGTCTGTGTGTTATGTCTGTCGAGTGACGTCATGTCTTCATGAAGTTAGTTGTCGTCATGTTTGTTTTGGCGATGAGGTCATTAAAGTTACTTAAGAAATTCGTTCAAAGACAAATTTTTAATTGTAAGAAGATCGTGGACGGAAAAATGTTTAATTGTAAAATGACCGAAGAACCTACAATGGCAACAGCCGAGGAAGCTGCTCAAAGAGTCTATGCCAAAAAATTTGCTGCTGCTAGAGAAAATAAGAAAAGAAAGCGCGCCGAGGAATCACAAGAACAGCAAGAAAACAGGCTTGCGGCTGATAGAGAAAGTAAGAACAGAAAGCGTGCCGAGGAATCACAAGAGCAACGTGAAAACAGGCTTGCGGCTTCAAGAGATAATGCCAGATTAGGAATGTGCAATTTCCGTCAACGAAGGCGTGTCGAGGAAACTAGACTTGCTGCTAAAAGAGAAAGTGAAAAAAGAAGGCGTGCCGAGGAATCACAAGAGCAACGTGAAAACAGGCTTGCGGCTTCAAGAGATAATGCCAAAAGAAAGCGTGCCGAGGAATCACAAGAGCAACGTGAAAATTATCGCATGGCATTCAGGTACAGCCCAGTCGATGATTATAGTATATGTGTTCAAATTGGGACTATGTCTAAAATTTGTCCCTACTGCAAGGCCTTGAAATTTAATGGTGAAACAATGGGAAGGTGTTGCGCCTCAGGAAAAGTTAAACTTTCTAAACTGGCTGCACCCCCAGAGTCATTGAAGACTTTGCTTGCTGGAACTGCGTCAAAATCTAAGCGTTTTTTTTTTATATCAAAAATCAGAAAATATAACTCATGTTTCCAAATGACGTCGTTTGGCGTATTAATACAAAAGAAGAAAAAAAAACTAAAAAAGGTAAAAACCACAAAAAAACTAAAAAGAAAATACTAAAAAACTAAAAAAGCTAAAAAACTAAAAAAAATAAAAAAAGGTAAAAAACTAAAAACTAAAAAAGAAAAAAACTAAAAAAACAACTAAAAAAAGGTAAAAACTAAAAAGAAAAAAAAACTAAAATTAATAAAAAAAAAACTAAAAAAACTAAAAAATTAAAAAGAAAAAAAAGAAAAAAAATTGAAAAATAAAGGAGAAAAAGAAAACTATAGACCGGGACACAGGGAATATAAATGACGACCGGGACACTCAAAGAGAAATCACAAACTGGGACACAAATAACGACCGGGAGATATAAATGATGACCGGGACACTCAAAGATAAATTACAGACCGGGACACAGGGAATATAAATGACAACCGGGACGCTCAAAGAGAAATTACAGACTGGGACATTGGGACACAAATGACGACCATGATACTGGGAATATAAATGACGACCGGGACACACGGAATGTTCGATTAGCAATCACCATCAACAAAGCTCAAGGGCAATCATTAGAATAATCAGGTATAGATCTGAATACGGATTGTTTTTCCCATGGACAATTTTATGTTGCATGTTCAAGAGTCAGTAAACCTGACAATCTATTTATATGCACAGACCATGGGATATCGAAGAACGTTGTATATTCGCAAGTTTTACGTAATTAAAAACATATATATATATATATATATAGATATTTATATATATATATATGTATATATATATATATATATATATATATATATATATATATATATATATATATCTTCTATATATATAAAAATAAGTTGTCTGTCTGTCTGTGTGTCAGGTGACGTCATGTTTCTGTGTCGACTAACGTCATGAAGTTAGTTGTCGTCATTTTTGCTGTGACGGTGACGTCATTAATGGTATTTAAGACATGCGTTCACGGAAAAATGTTTAATTGTAAAATGACTGAAGAACCTACAATGGCAACAGCCGAGGAAGCTGCTCAAAGAGTCTATGCCAAAAAACTTGCTGCTGATAGAGAAAGTAAGAAAAGACAGCGTGCCGAGGAATCACAAGAACAGCAAGAAAACAGGCTTGCAGCTGATAGAGAAAGTAAGAAAAGAAAGCGTGCCGAGGAATCACAAGAACAGCAAGAAAACAGGCCTGCGGCTAAAGAACGCAAAACCGCGCAGTTAGATGAAAATCCACCTGGAAAGCGAGAGTCAAAACATATCAAAACTGAAAATGATAGTGATGATGATTGGGTTTGGGATTTTGACTTGGATAAGGTCATCAATGCCTACCAGATTTAAGTTAAAAAACATGGTTCGGCGATATGTACTTCATAGTGACGCTGAAAAATAAAGAAGAAAAAAAACTGAAAAAATGTAAAAAACTAAAAAGAAAAAACACTCAAAGATAAATTACGACCGGGACACAAATGACAACCGACACAGAGGGAATATAAATGACGACCGGGAACCTCAAAGAAAAATTACAGACTGGGACACCCGGACACAAATCACGACCGGGAATATAAATGACGACCGTGACACAGGGACACAACTACAACGGGGACGCCGGGGGCACAGGCGGGAGTTGACGACTGAGACACAGGGATTGTTTGAATAGAAATTACAGACCGGGACACAAATGACGACCGGGACACTGGGACACAGGAAATATAAATGACGACCGGGACACTCAAAGAGAAATTACAAACTGGGACACCAGGACACAAATGACGACCGGGACACAGGGAATATAAATGCCATTTATATGCACAGACAATGGGACAGCGAAGAATGTTGTATATTCGCATGTTTTACGTAGTTAAAAATATATATTTATATCTATATATATATATATATATATATATATATATATATATATATATATATATATATATATATATATATATATATATATATATATTTCTTCAGAAATGGCACAGATCAAAGCGCACGGAAAAGATGTGTGCCAAAAATCTTTAATGAAGAGTATAAGACTTTTCGCAACTATTTATATATATTTACACTGTGTATATAAAGTAACGCTGCAGGAATATTTAAAACATTATTTCCTAAGTTTCTTAACTAATAGTCCACGCTTCTTGTGATGCTTAAAAGGGATGATGCACACTTTATGAAAAAACTTCTAGGTTTTGAGCCTCTTGAATTTACAGTTCCAGAAAAAAAGATTTTGTACATGCACTGTATGCATTACCTGCTTTCAGCATAATGCAAACAAAAATAATACACCAACACTTACGCGATATTTTGTTATAGACGATGCTCACTGCCATCTTTTTTGCAGAACTAAGAAAATTCTCAGAATGTACTACCGTTGTCATTAGGCTGCTTATCTTTTCATATTTTAATATGAGAAAAGATATAGAAGATTTTTCAGAGTAAACTGTTATTTACTTGCAGATCGATGTTTCTTCAGACCACTCAGAATCTGTTGTACAAAATCGCAAATCAATTCATTTTGAAAGTTTCGCTGCCGATTCTGCAGGTAAACCCTTAGTCCCACGTGCGATTGGACTTACGGAATTTCACCTTGTTCTCCTATATTCGGATAGAGTCGTCGCTGTTTGTATCCTGAACGAACAGCCTGTTTATGAAACTACATTCCGCGAAGTAAGTTTGATTTTCACTGTCAGTAAGCTTCCTGTAAATGTAGGTGAACCTTTTTTTCAAAATGTGTCAGAAAATCAACGAAATTTTCGCTCAATAGGAATAAGATCTTTCCTCAGTCTGAAATGGTGAAAGGTCTTCTAATGAACAATCCTACATCTGATATTTGCTGGAAACACTGGATTGAACATTCGAAAAGAGTGGGAAACTCATAAGTCAAGTTACTTAAGTTGATCTCTGTAATAAAAAAACTGAGAGCATCTAGTGCTACATAGGAAAGTCATAAAATTAATTATAAAAGCTGAATTAAAAGTATTTTCTGCAGTCTCTTCTGTTACTCTCTCCTTTTCTGCTTTGTATTTGGCAAATGATAAAAGAGTCTCAAAAACCTCAATAGAACCTCCTGTAAAAAGAACGCAATACTCCATGCCTATCTACCTTAGTTCCGCCCTAGGATGGATGATAGACTATCTATCAACAAGTGAAATGAATCATTTTTAATCCTGAAAAAGGTTATGCCTATTTTGTCTCTCATTGAGACTATCTGTATTGTCTTTACTCCAATAAGTCAGGGATCTTAAGGTTTTCATCACTTTCACAAAGTTGATTTTAATTTTAAATTCTCTGTTGATTTTTGAAATAAAATCCACTTGGTGGAAGTGATGGAAAATTGTGTAAAAATTATTCAGTTCATTTGTTGACATATAGTCTGATTTTTATGGGTTTTGTTTTTCAAAAAAGTGATGAAAAACTTGAGAGGCTAATAAAGCCGAGATTTTCCAATGCTGCTGGCTATACTTAACTGGCAGCTGTACTAGTGCTGGAGCCTTTTAGAGCTGGAATTGAATATTTGCCGTCCTCTTTCATCACGTTTCTCAGATCAACTATCTCACCCTTCCAAAGTATTTTGATTTGTGACTTCGATGATAATCTGAGGTTACATTATACTAATATTCTTATTATCAAATTTATAGCATATACATATCTATAACCTATTTCATTGACAATCTGGATCTTTCGTTTTGATTGCTAATTGGAAATCTTGTTACTACTATCCTGATGACCGTTTGTAATCCAACATTGAATTATTGAATTGTCAATGAAAAGACGTTTTGGCAATAATTTCAAAGTTAGCTGTTTCTTTTCTGTATAAATTATATTATTACCTTGTGACAGCGTCGTGGATAAGTGCTGTTCTCATGATCAAAGGGTCGGCGGTTCAATCCCTCGTGTCGCAAGGAATCCTTCTGTGCAAGATAATGATAAATTATTATTTTTGAATTGAGGTTAAACTCAACAAAATAAAAAGAAAACATAGAGAAACAGTCAAACAATGAAAATTCAGTGGTCAAGAAGTGAAAAAAAATTGAAATTTAGTGAACAAAAATGAAAAAATTAAAGTAAACAAAAACTAAAAAGAAAAATTTAAGAGAACGAAACAGTTTTAAAATAAAATCTAGTGAACAAAAAATGAAAATGTAAATTATCTCAGTTAAAAAAAAACGACTTGCTCAGCAAAAAATAAAAAATGATAATTTGCTCATTAAAAAATGAAAAAAAGTGAGACTTTACTCCTAAAATTGAAAGTTTATTTAGCCACAAATGAAAAAGTCAAGTTTTTCAGCAAAACTGAAAAAGTGAAAATTTATTCTGCAAAAAACGAAAAATTGAAGGATTTTCTCAGCAAATTATATAATTTAGCAAAAGTTACCAAAAAGTCTAGATGTTTCTTTTCTGCATGAATGATTAACTTTGAAGTGAACTGTAACCTAATCAATTTATTTTCAAAGTTCTGCAAAATAGAGATCACTTATAACAATCACCAGAGGGAGGCAACGAAATCCCTGAAAAATAGACGGCTGACTCTTTTATTGCTCTCAACTGATTATTATTCTATCACTTAGCATAAAAACATTAAGAATAATCGTAGAAAACCATGTTTTTCAGGTATCAATAGACCAAAGCTTGATCAAACGTGATAAACGTTTGATCACGTTTTATCAAACGTGATAAAAAGTGATATTGATGCCCTTGTTACTTTAATATGTTTTTGATGTGTAGTTTATCAAGCATGTTGTTAAGCAGGTTAACATGTATCAACAAGTTAATGTCGCGTATTTCTAAGTTAATTTTAAGTTAGCTGAGAAATTTTGATTATTTATTTGCACGGTTTAATTTGGTTCAGTACGGTTTGAATTTACTCCAACTTTCACGATTCAACTGGCGAAACTACTAGAAAATAAATATCGTCTACAGCACCCGCAGATGGAAAGGGAAATAAAGTGTCTGGTAAAGGACAATGGCAACCCTTGACTCTACTGATTAGTTAAGAAAAAATTTAAGAATGAGGAAATTTTATTTCAGGTAAAATTCCTTGGAATGACTGGATTTTCGAGTGGACATTTTTGGGCATATTCTGACCGCAGTGTCTACGAATATAGTATTTCTGATGAAAAACGTAACATGTGGCGAGTAAGTATATCTGTTTTATGGATGGACCGGATTCCTTTGATTTCAGATTTCTATCATGATGTGGTGTAAGTAACGAACCCCCTTTTCTCCCCCCAGGATACCTTGATGGCTGCACGCAGATCTGAAGCTTATAGGTAGTGGGTGTATGACGTGTTTTGTCAAACGAGAGGAAGATATCGAAACCCCAAAACACCCATTTTTTCTAAATTTTGTAAAGATCCCTGGCAGATCCCAGGGATTAATCTAGGAAAAAATATGAATTAAATTACTCTCATTTTGTATATATATAATTGCTATGTTCTGCAAGTCTATTCAAATAGCCAATATCATCTTCCGTTTGCATAATGCTACTGAAAATTTAAATATTAGTGTAAAAAAAAAAAATAAATCCTGTGTGAGATATGATTGTTTATTATTTGAAGCTGCTTTTCATTCTGACTTACAGCCTTACCTTAAATCCTCCTGTGCTACCAGAAGCACCCAGGGTATCCACGAAGAGCTACCAGTCACCCCGCATGTACCCCGCCGCCGAAACATCTTCTCATTGGGGTTGTATCGTCGTGTGATTGTTGGGCAGGTCCCGTCTATATCTTCGACGCAATGTGTTTTTTGGTCAACCTCTCCTGTGGTTTCCCTGAGGCTGCCATCGGGATATCTGTCTTGGAATCCTATCGTACTTCATACGGATCCCGTTCCCAAGGTATCGCCACCTTCATTGCTGAATGATGTCCGTAACAATGAGCTGGCCTGAGATAGATCGGACTTTCTGGCTTGTGACATGACCTCTCCAGTGGATATTGAGAATCCTCCGAAGGCAATCGTTTTCGAAGGCAAGAATCCGTCTATCTTGTTGCTGACTTAAATTCCAGCACTCACTGCTGTAGAGGAGTACAGAAAGAATATATAAAGGTTACAAATAACCTCTGTATTGTATGGTCCCCAGTACTATCCTGTGCATTCTTTTGCTGGGAGATATCAACTTTCCGGAAAAAGAATTCGAAATTTGTTTGCTGATCTTGGAGATGAATTGATTTTGAAATCCGGAAAGTTTCTATGCTAACGGTAACCTGAAAAAAAAAGAAAAGAGTAAATAAAAATCGTTCATTAACATCTTATACGAGGATATGCAAAAAATTCTTATGCCCCAAAAATAGAATCAGATTTTTTATTCTTAAATTCTAGGTACCAGGTGTGGTTAAATATCTGATTTGTCGCTAGTCTTCTATCGAGGTTTTAGATATCTGTTGACTCTTCTTTTGAAAAGTCAACAAATGAAAATTTTAGCGATAGTTTCCCCGGTAAGATCATCCCAGATCGAATTGCAACGTCGAGTGAAGCTGATCTTCAAGTACGCTTCTCTGTTCTCACCGTGCCAACCTCGAGATAGTTATACTGACCTATTTGCTTTCTTTTCTATTGTCTTGGCTGGAAATTGAAGGTACAATACGAGAAAGCCTTAGAGAAGGAGGTGAATCTATGTACATGTAGAACAACCATTGATACTACATCAAACCTTTCACTAACAGACTGGAAATAGTCATGGGGAACGACTAAACCTGTCTTGTTAGTTTTCATTTTTTGGATGGGTGCCAACAACGTTTTTGGAGCACCATGCAGCGGGCATCCATACTCAGCGATGGGTTTGATGCAAGACTTGTAAAGTGGGATGATTGACCTGAGTGGTAGAAGGTTTTGCAGCCAAGTGTAGTTTCCCAATAGAGATCTGTGGACAAGTAGATTCCTAGGAGACGAAGCTCGTCGACTTTCTTTATAGCTTCATTTATGAAGACGAAGTTGGGGTGGTTTTGCAGCACTTTTGATGGGGAGATCATCCGCTCATTCGTTTTTGATGTATTGAAAATGACCAGATTATCCCTTTTGGTGATATTTTCTTAACGAAATTAAACCATTTTTTTAGTAATGTTTAATTTAGCAGAAAAACTTCATTGGATAGGCCTTTTAACTAAATTTTTCTAAATCATATCCATGGAGTATTCAGCAAAGCGTATGGGCAACTTCTAAGAGTTGAAACGGGTACTTGTGCTGATAAGAAAAATCTTTAATCCCGTTTTGCGTTTGGTGTTATTTGCTATTTTTCAAGGTTCGTAATTGTGATTTTCTTAGAAACCGAGTTCAGACAGTTTTTCAACATTGCTTTTGTCATTTATACTAATTACAATGATTTTGCTTTATCTTTACACTGAAAAAAAAAATAACAAGAAATGCCAATTGCTAGATGGCGCTAATGTTTTTTTGACGCTACTGTCAGTTCCACCCCGTTGAACTACCCTTACTCTTTGGTACACACGTTACTACAGCGGTGTGCCCAGTTTTGCTTATTTTACTAGTAATATATAAAGCCTAGCGATTTATATAAAACATTAAAGTAAGAAGTAATTATATCACTTTGTTATACTTTATTGCTTACTTTAATTTTCTTTTATCATATTAATCTATGGAAATTAATTTGCTAGAAACTGAAGAAATAACTTTTTTGGTTTTAATGCTCAAAATTCATATGAATTCAAATAATTTAAATATATAGATGGAAAAGATGTAGAAAGGTAGAAAGAAAGAAAGGTTAGATTATTTCTAATTTTTGTTTTCCTAACGAGTTCTTGTTTATATGGGCAGGGAAAAAAACTCACAGCTAATCTAAAGAATGCTTATAGAAAAAATACCACTAATACCAAGAAAAAAACTATTACACCGTAAATAAAAATGGCTCCGCATAGTTTTCTTAAATATAGTTTAAGTTGGGCGAAGTGCCATGAGTCTTTTTTCTTCTTTTTCTTCTATTTTTCTTTTGCTTATTTTACTTTACTTATTTTACTTTTAAAAGTAAAAACATGTTTTTATCTCAAAAGAGCTGTAGTGCGTTTCTCTTAAATTTAGCGTGGTTTAGGGTGAAAAGAGTCATTAGCCTGTTTTCTTATTTTTTTTTTGTTCTATTTCTTATTTATTCTAGTCTTAATTGTAAAAGCCATGGATTTTATTTACTAGATATCAGGCTTAAAAAAGTTTACGCATGTTTTTCTTAAATTCAGTATTATTTGCTTTGAAGTGAGTTAAGAGTCTTTTTTTATTCTTTCCTCTATTACTTATTTATTTACCTTTAAAAGTAAAAATAAGTTTTCATTTACTAGATGTCAGCCTTAAAAACGGTTTCGTGTGTTTATCTTAAATTTGTCGTTTTGGATGAAGTGAGTCACGAGCCTTCTCCCGTTCGTCCAGTTTCATCCCGTTCAAGGGAAGTATACGGTCGAGGGATGTTGGTTTAAAACGAGAAAGAATATTACTTGATAATCTTTGCATTAAATTGTCGTAAATTAGGTTTATAAAAATATCCCCAGTATCTTTATTTGAATAAAGATACTGTGCTTTTTGATAAGATAATATGTGCTTTTTAAAGATACTGTGCCATATGTGCTTTTTAATTTTAATTGTGTCCCTAAAAGATTGTGGTAAACCATTTACTGTGGAAATTAGAATTGCCTCGTTAAAAAGAACCAACTGATATAGATGCTCAAAAGCACGGAGGGTCAAAACACAGCCAAATTCATAATTTTTACTTTGAAATTTTAGAGATTTCATAAAAGCTTTTGTTCGTGTAGACTTTCTCCCAACTGTTGACGGAAAACAAGCTATCAGTAAATAAATATCTAAATGTAAAAATGATGAATGTGACTCTGTTTTGGCCCTCTATACTTTTGACCATCCGAATCATTTAATTCTTTTTGACGAGATAATTGTTATTACTTTTTTCTATCATCAAACATCTATATCCCAGTATGGTCTTAGAACGAATTTAAATCTGTCGAAAAAATACTAACCTGCATGCTACTTTCCTATTGGATCCCCTAGGTTGGTTTTATCGATATAGAAGAACATGGGAATCATGGTGGTTGTACATGACCCCTCCCCCCTTTACCAAAGATAGATTTAGGTGGCGACGAAAAGTCTCAACTTCTGAGCGTTAAAGAAAGTCGATAGGTGACAAGTACAAAGTAAGGAAAATACAAATTGATGCTAAACAAGCATGACTAAAGTAAATGCAAAAAAAAAGAAAACAAGAGACATGCACAATACAATAAAGTGTCGCAGTATTCAATACTACGGAACCAACTGTTCAACTGCAATTCAACTTTTGTGGAACCTCTCAATTCTCTTCTACAGTTAGTTCTCAGTTTTCACATGTGTCTTAACCTCAAGCACATTAACGCTGTGATTATTAATGTGGCCTCGCGGGCTTTATATAGAGAAAAACATTTTCAAGTGAAGACAAACAACAAAAAAAGAAAGAAAAAGCAGAAATACAAATATTTTGTTAAAGGCCTTTGCTAAGTTATATTCAGTTTAAGAAGAATTTTGAAGAACATGGAAAAGTAGAAAGTCAAAAATTAAAATTGAAAGAAGGAGAGAATGAACATAAAATAAAACTAAACTGACTAAAAGAAAGCAAAAATATTTTTCATAAAAGGTGAAACAAAAGGCTGGCTGAATATTTTTACGCAGGAAAAGCTCTGAAAATAATCAGAGATATAAAAGGAAAGTTTTCCGCATTTTTCTTTTGCATTGTCCCAATAGAATTAGAAATCCAAACTCTTTAAAACTAGGATAAATTGATCTAGGTATACATGGACCTGGGAAGATTTGACGAAGCAAAAAGTCACTGTAGAGGCAACGAGAGTAAATTAAATACGATAATGATTCGACAAGCCGAACACCTGCTAGAAAATAGAAAGTTTGAAGAAAGCGCAAAGTGTTTTGCAGAAACCAAACTTTCTTTTGAAGAAATTACATTGAAGTTTTTAGAACTGAAGCAGACTGAAGCACTTCGTGTATATTTGCTGAAGGTAATACTGTACCCTCTTTTATATTTCATTAGTTTATTATGGTCTAGCCCAAGGACTAATTTGCTGCGGGGCAGGGGGTAACTGCTTCCCCCTTTTCACCCAGAACCCATTTTGCCCTCTCCCCCAGCTGAAATTTAGTTTATTAAAAATCTTGTCAAAACTAAGATAAGCCTGCATAATTCAAGCATCTTGAGAAACAAGTCAATTTTCTATAGTATATCTTTGCCTTTATTTCATTTTTCACTTTCATTTTCACTTGACTTGGAAATATTAGCCCCAACTTTGCCCCTCCCCCTCCTGGTCGAACCCTCTAATATATTTTTGGAGAGCGGAGGGACATAAATTATTTAGTCCCGTTTTTGTGACTTCCTTTTCAGTGCATAGCAGTAATTTCATTTTCTCCCAGTTTTTGGAGGATAAGCCGAATTTGCCAAGAAATAATTTTATTTTTTAAATCTCCCAAAACATTGAGGTTTGTAGATGTGTGAACGTTATTAAAAATGTAGAACTTGTTAATTATCGGAAATATTTCGAAAAAACTCTTGTTCTTTTTGGGAAATTTGGTGGCAGTAGAATTACTGTTGGAATAATCTTGGAAAAGCAAGATTTCCATGTGAAAATGTTTGTGTTTTTTTTGCTCTTTATTCTTTATTATTCATTGTTATTTTAGCTCCTTTAATTATTGACGAAAAGAATGTGAAAAAATATTTTTTAAGAAAAATGTCTAAAAGGTTTTGCATTAAGGTAATAAACTATTGACGCTATTGTATGGCAATCATTTATTTGACTTAATTGTTAAATTAAATTAATTATTGAAGTTTCATTATTAATGAAAACTAATTAAATAATAAAAATTAATTGAAGCTAAGCTAATTATTATAATTCTTTATTTAAAGTTATTTATATTGAACTAATTATTAAATTAAGTTTAATGAATAATTAAATTAATTATTTATTACATTAATTGTTTCTTTATTAGATCATTATCATTATTTTGTAAGTATCTGTTTATGAAATTATTTTAGAATTACTTATTAAGTTACTGGGAGAAAAATTTATGTCTGGTCAATTGCTACAAACAATTCCTTCAACACTCAATTTTAAAATTAGAACACTAATAAAACATAACTTTTAAATAGGCCCTAGTTTTTTTTTTATTTTTGACTGTTTGATTGTCAGTGACTGTCTAGTAACTCATAAACTCAAAGCCAGAATCCTTCTTTTAGTGCTTTCCTGTCCCCAGCCCTTAAGTAATCAAGACTAAATTACCTAACTAAACAAACTGAGCTAAATGCTTAACAAATGAGCTAACAATAAAGTAAAAGTTGGATGTGTAAGGTGTCAGTCATAATAATCACAATTACTTGCAACAATTGAATTACTTCAACAATTCGAAGTTCTATGAAAAGTTTTTGTGATGAAAGTAAAGAGCAAAGTTGAAACTGAAAACGAACAAATATTACTGCTTTGTGGCTTAAAATATGTTTTTGAAAAACTATTTCAAACAAACCGGCTTGTGATATTTTCCTACATCTTTGGAATTCGGGAGAAACGGCGCTTTCTCCCGAAAGGGGTTTTTACTGAAAACCCAAAACCGACGCAACAAAACAAAAATATAAACAGGAAACCCTGCAGGAAATAAAAGAGTAATTCCTTAAGCTCTGAATAGTTTTTTTTTACTGGCCATGAAGTCAGTAACTTTTATGACCCGATTTTAATTCTCTAAAAAAAAAAAAAAAAAAAAAAAAAAAACTCAAAGGAACTTTGTTTTCAGTAAAGCGCTAGTTTTTCAAAATTCTACAAACATAGAATTTGAATATAGAAATTATTTTTCTATTTCGTCTTATTGCAAACAACGATTGCATTACTGCTTCATGAGTGTAAAATTGTGTCACAAATATTCGCAAAACTTTACTTATTATTAACAAATGAATATATATAAGTTAAACATTATTAAATTCTGGTATTTCCTTTTTATTTATATCATGATAGATGGTATGAGTTTTTTTTATCTTCTTATTATAAACAAGGATTGCATTACTGCTTCGAGAGTTTGGCTGTGGAGCAATCTATACTTTAATGGTAAAAAGCTGCAAATAAAGTTACCAGCTACCAAGCTACCAGCCAAACTGCTTTTATTTAACTTATCGTTTAAAATAGTCTATTAGAGTTAAAAATATTTTATTTAATCGTTTAAAATAGTCGATTTAATCGTTAAAATAGTCTATTTATTTTTAATAGTTTTTTCTTTTTGGAATTACTAGTAGGACGAGACTTTTTTTTTCTATGCATTTGTACTGCCCCAGTCTTACGAGCTCTGCTCTCTGTTGGGGCACAATATTATTTTTGTATATTTTTAATTTGAATTAATAAATATTGATTGCTTGATTGATTGATAGAGCTTGTCTTTTATTTTAGAGATTATCAATGCTGAAACCTGAGATGGTGACTCAAGCGTCCCTAATCGTTCTATGGAGTTTGGAACTGTTCCTACAAGAGCTGGGCACTCAAAGAGATGCTGAAAAGTTGTTCGATAGCTCTCAAACATCATCGTGGAACAACTTCAAAAAATTTATCAAGCATCCTCAAGTTCATGTAATAGTCAATTATTTTGATATTTTTATAAAGTATGGAATACTGATGCAAAAGACCTTTAGTGCTTTAAACTCAATCTTAGTGTTACATATACTTAACCTTTAACATATGCTTGATATAAAGTTTTAACATATTTTCTTTAATATATATCTTAAGCTCTAACATATTAATTAATTTTTTTTTACCATAAGCTTAATCTTTGGTGGTTTAACAGAAGTTTAAGCTTAATTAATATTAACATAAGATTGAAACCATTAGGGCTACCAAAAGGGCTCGGCTGTCTTGCAAAACCACTAAAATTAAAAACAAACTTAATTTGAGTTATTTAAAAATTCAGTTTCGGTTGGAGGCGGCAGTGCCGATTCACAAAATGTACAAGGGTGAGACAAGTGTAAAAATTTGTGTGATATATTTGTGAAAATTTAAGTGACAACTGCCCCACTGTCTCCCTGAGTTGAGAACATTGTGAATTTGCTTTTTTTTTTCTTTTTTTTTACTTTTTAGCCGTATAAACGTAAACTAAAATTAGAAAGAAAATCTTAATAATTGACATGAAAATGCTAGCCGGGGCAGGCCTTTAGCTAGGGTCCCCTCCCCTCCTGTATTCACTCAAAATGTCCTTTCGTACTTTTTCCTATCATATCTGATATTTTTCATATAATTTGCCTATTGATTGTGATTATTGTTTACTAATTTTGATTGGTATTTGTGATACTGTAAAAAAAAAAAAATAATGTGATTTCTCATTGTTTTCATTTTCTTCTTTTTTTTTTCGTTTACCCATTTTCCTTCCAAATCTCAACTCTCTAAAATAAATTTCCCATTACATGCCTGATACACGTAACCGCTAAAATACATATTCATAATAGGCGACCGAGAAAATTTGATGGAACAAGATGTTCTATGCTTCAAATGGTCTAAAAAGGGGTAAAATATGGCCCTAAAAAGGGCTATATATATTATCTGTATAAAATATAAGCCCTAAAAAGGTCTTATATTTGTGTGATGACGGATCAAAAGATTAAAGGCCCTCCAGGTTCTGGAATTTTTGTATTCATCATTATTATAATTTTTTGGTCATATTAAATTATACATCCACAACTACTGCAAACCACTTTCGAACTAAGTATGAATCATTGTAAAACAGGTAGGTTCACATCCTGGGGGGGGGGCGAGTCCCCTCTCGAAGTTACAGATAATTTATTTTACATTTTAAACATAATTGCCGTACTCTTTTCGGATCCCTTTACCCGCACTTAATCTAATCCCTGCCTATGCGCCGAGAGTATATTTAACTGATGTTATTCTATGTGTCAATAGATGTTCTTTTTTCGGCTTCTTTTTGTATAACCCAATTATGTCTAACTTAGCCTTCACTAAATTTACACTGCTTATTGATTAACTCGTGTTTAATTTATGCTATATTGCTTTATATTTCCTGTAACTTTATTTCAAATGAAGTTTAAGTTTTTTTGCTTTTTTTCTTCTTTTTTGTCACATTTTTTTAATGATTCGGCTATCGTTTTTGGAATCAAATTTATATCCCCACATCAAAAAATGAGTCGCTCCTTCCAAAAAGTTCCCTGTATTCATATCTAATAAAGTATCTACACAGAGGGTGTCGGCCCCTTCATAAATCTAAAGATACTACAGTTTCCTTTATTTTTCAATAACTACTCTGATTTTTCTGTTGCTTTTTTGCTTTACTCCTTCCTCCCCTGTCTTTTCCTCCCCCCGCCTCCTAGTATCTTAAATCGAAGCCAGCATTCCCTTATGTATTTGTTTCATAATAGTTAAGTAAACAAAACAGGGTCAGTCAGTTAATTTTTCAAAAATTTTAAGTAAACTGTCTCTAGTGCTTGTGTTTTTATTGCATTTCTTTATGCCCTTATTCACACATCTTTTTTACAGATCCCCACCCTCGCCCCTAAAACTAATCCACGTGTACATTCCTAGAATAGAGTTAATGGATTCCATGTGATTAATAGATGTTCTGTTTCAATGACTTTTTATTGCATAACTAAGTTGTTTCATATTTAGCCCTTGTTTAGATTTACATTGGGTATTGTTTAGCTCATGTATACTTATTGCTATATTTCTTTATGGTTCCTGCAAAGTTATTTCAGCTGAATCCTCGTGAGTTTTGTACTTTATTCTGTTATATATTATATTTTTCCTGATAGCTCGCCTGTTGTTTGTTTTAATCAAAGTTATGTCTACCCCCCCCCCCAAAAAAAACAAAACAAAACAAAAACAAAGTCACCTCTCAAAAACTTTCTGCAGTGATATCTGATCAAGTATGTATACAGAGAGCAGTGTCTTCACAAATCTAAAAACACTACCATTTCCCTATATTTTTTCCTAATTTTTTTTTTTGTAGTTATTTGGTTTACCCCAATCCCTCTTTCATCTCTCGTTTGCTATTTTATTTATTTAAACCGATCTTCTTTATTTTTTTATTTTTTTTTATTTATATATTTTTATTTTTATATATTTTCTTTTATATATTTTCTTTTTTATTTTTTTTTATTATTTTATTTATTATTTAAGCCGATGTTCTCTCGTGTATTTGTTTCATGATAGTCAAGTCAACAAAACATGGACAGTCACTTTATTTCCCAAGATATTTAAGTTAGTAGGACCCACGTTTTAATTGTAAAGTTTTAAACTCCTTGACTAATTTATATTTATTCTCTAGATGACCATGAAGTGTAACAAAAAGGCTGTCTATAATTTAATTTCAAGTCACGGGGACAAATCCGCTTTATTGGAGTGTGCTTTAGAAGTGGGAGATTACTACAAAGTTCTAGATGAATATGTTCAAGAAAACCAATACAAAGAAGGTTAGTTTACTTGTGAGTTTAAACATTCCAATAACGATTCATTAATTATCATGTAACAACCACCATTTAGTAATCAATTAATCAGATAATGAGGGAATAAATAAGGAGCAATATTGAGAAATCATCCTTGACTCCTGCGTAACTTCTAAAGTGTCTCTACCAGGCAACTCAGGTGCCTTCTTAGGAGACAAATCTGGGAATATTCTCCAGATACATAGGATACTCTAGACTATAAAGTAAGATGATATGGACTAGGGGTTCCTCTTGTTTTCTAAGCTGCACTCAAAGGGAGTATCAGTAGGGTTGTGTAACAGTAAAGAGCAACATTGAGAAATCATCCTTGATTCCTGCGTAGCTTCTAAAGTGTCTCTACCAAGCAACTCAGACGCCTCCTTAGGAGACAAATCTGGGAATATTTTCCAGATACATAGGATACTCTAGGCTATAAAGTAAGATGACATGGACTAGGGGCTCCTCTTGTTTTCTAAGCTGCACTCAAAGGGCGTATCAGTAGGGCTGTGTATGCTTAGTCCCCATGATCCAAGTTGTCTTAAAATTATCTTAGAAGTGCGAATATAGTATAATCGATCTTTAGGCTGTTACAGCAATAGCATACATAATACGTAATTATGAGTTATATCAGAAAAAGAGAAAGTTCAGGCAGTGTTTCCACTACTACAGATTTTTGGGAGACCTACCGAATTCCCAATTCATCTCCTGGTGAAAAAAGATTCGTAGCATTTTTCGGCAGAAAATCGTCAAGGTTTTAACAAATCGTTTGAAAAGAAAAGTGGAAAAACTGGGTCAACTTGTGCTTTGTCTCTTCGTAATCCAAGTCATAATTGTATATACCGTAATATTATTGTATATAACTTGTATTATGTGTATCCATAATAAGGGAGCAATAGCGGGTAATCATCCTTGAGTCCTGCGTAACTTCTCAATTGTTTCTCTTAAATAATGGCGAAGACCACACTGCCTCTCCATAATACAGATACAGAAGAGAGAATAATGAGAAATATTTCGGCCCTATATCTAACGACTGTCATCAGCAAAGGAAATAATAAAAAAATAACAAATAATACACTTACAGTAACCAAGAACTTTTATTGTAAGTGTATTTTGTGTTATTTTTTATTATTTTCTTTGCTGATGACGGCTCTTAGATATAGGGTCGAAATATTCAAATAGATTTTGTTCATTCACTGTCTTGAGAAACAAAAATCCTCATTATTATCTCTTCTGTATTTGTATTGTTTCTCTTAAGCAACATTCTTCAGATACATTGGACCCCCTTGGCTTTTAAATGAGATGACACAGACTAGGGGGCCACAGTCTCCAGGGGTCTTGAACTGACGAAGCACCCTTTTTGCGTGATAAATGCAAACAGGATAGGAAAACAATCGTGGTGGGCTCACTCATGTAAGTCCGGCTCAAAAACGTTTAAATTCGTCTGTAGTAATGAAAGTGAGTTTAATGATTCCAGTTACAATGTATGAAATGGAGTTATAAACCCTAAATTTGACGACAAGCAGTATTTCAAGGGGTAAATTCAAACATTGGATTGAATTTACATAAATTCATATTGGACCCCCTTGAAAATAAAATAGGAGTCACGGACTAGGGGATCACATCTTAGGGGTCTTGAATTGCCGGAGCGTCCTTTTGGGTGATAATACAGACAAGATCAGATACCAATTTTGATGGGATCACAGGTCCGGCCCAGAAACGTTAAACTCCGCCCTAGTAATGAAGGTGAGGTTAGTGATTCAGGTTGGAATATATGTAGTGGAGGTATCGACTCCAAAGTTGACGACAAGCAGTATTTCAAGGAGTAAATTCAAACTATTGCCATTTATGAGACTTTTACAGACAAATAAGACTTTGAGCTGCTTTGATTTGAAGTAGTGTTGTTAAGACATATCGTTTTAAATAATTGCACTTATCAGTGATTACACTGTGTTGTGTAGCCACATGTTTTGCTTGTTGCCTTGGCAAACAAGGGCACAAGAAGAAAAGGTTTATTAGAATAAGATGGTTCTTTTTGCTTCTAGAAAGGTAGTCTTTGATGCCTTATTCGGTTTTGCCTTTAGATGTTGCCTGTCCTAGAATGAGTATACTAAAAACTCATTAAAGAGGGGGACCTTGCAGGAAAATTGAAAATTATGTTTCCCCATGTGCTATGCCTTCACATCATTATTCTGATAAAAATGAATATCAAAAGGCTGAGAAAATAATTGATTTATTAACTAAACCAGTATTTATTTATTATAATTAAATAACTAAATTATTAAGGCTCTCAACCGGATAATTTATAACAACATAAAACAAGCAAACAAGATCTTAAAAGGAATGGAGTTCTAGTTTCTACGAGCCTCTAATCTACTACTACTAACAACATACTGCACCATCAAAGCGCTTGGGGCCAACAGTTGAACTGAATCTTTGAAAAATCGCAGCAAAAAACTACTTAAAAAAGAACGAAGAAAACTGAATTGCCCAGACTGGGCCTAGAAAATGTTGATGAACTGAACCATTCATTATAAACAAAAAACAGACTAGCTCGAATTTAAAATAGTAGTCTCATAAGCAATTGAATCAGTTCTAAAAAGTCCAATCAGAAGAATCTCATTTGAAAATAAATAATTGGAAAAATATTAAAAAAGAAATAAATGATGAAAATAAAAATAATTTGAAAATAAATAATTGGAACTCAGATTGAAAAAGGTGCCCCAATTTTCCCTATTATGCCTAGCAGGGTATTTGATCGATACTATAGTCACTTCCTTAAGCAAACAAGATAATAAGTACTAACGGTAAAAGAGGATTTTATTCGAAATGATGACGCAATAATATGCAAAGCTACCCTGGATTAGATGCGACCTAGTAACAACTTGTTGGAGACGCCCTTCTTTAAAGGTATGACCATCTCAAGTTAGTGTTGAAACAAATTTTTTTTTCAGCCTGTAAAGACTATTTTTCTTTATTATATTTTTAATTTGTAAAAGAAATAAAAACATACAAATAACGAGTGAAACTTTTACTAAGAAAGTGAGAAAAATATACATATTAATAAAATCCATAAAGATTTTGTCAGTGTCTTTATTAGAAGCTTTACTCGCTGTTTTCATACATTTATATCATTTTATTTGTTAATTGAGTGGCAGTATCATTAAAATATTGTTTATTTTGTTCATTTTTATGTGAATATTATATTTTTTGGTTTATTTTTCAGCCCTGGAATTTTTAGAAGCTAAAAGATCAGCCGAACTTTATTACCGTTATATTGGTCCGATCCTCGTTGCAATACCGGAAGAAGCCTTTGTTATCTTAATTAAAATTGGTCACTTGCTTAACCCGTCTCTGTTATTACCAAGCTTAACTGCATGTGCAGCTGAAGGGTCTTCGAAGAACGTAAGTTGATAATCTTTAACTGTTGCTTCTTTTTTTTTCATAAAAAAATATATAACGAATACTACATGCCATGTCCCTAAAAAGCTCACAGTTGTTATACTGGTCTGATTCTTACTTCAATATCGGGAGGAGTCTTTGGTATTCTAACTAAAGTTATTCTTTTGTATAACCCATGTCCTTAGGTGTCAACTTCAGCTGCTTGTGGAGCTGTAGGGTCTTCGGAGAAAATGAGCTAAACTGGTCAGATTCTTCTAGCAATACCAAAAGCAGCCTTTGGTATTCGTATTAAGTTTGATTACTTGCTTTTAGATAGATAAGATATTTATTTCAAAAAATCACTTTAACAAGGCCCGATGGGCCAAACTCGGACTTCAGAGTAAAAAAAAATCATAAAAAATACACGAAAAATGGAAAACTGGCAAAAAAAATTCCAAAATGCCAACGAAAAGTAAAATCAGAATGAATAAATTTTCGTAAGTCAATAATTTAACTCTAAAATGTAAATCAAAAGTTAAAAGATAAAAAAATGGTCAAACTAAACCAAAAATAAAATAAATAAATAAAATAAGATCTAAAAGGGATATTGAAAAAAGGGGAACCAAAACAAGCGAATAAACACAAAAAAAAAATGTATATAAATATGAAAAAGCTAGAAGGGACGCTAAAAAAGAGGAGGGGAAGGGGCAACCGAATAAAAACAAAACCTAGGCAGTACCACCATACAATAAAAAAGGGAGAAACTATATTTTGTTCATTTCTTCTGTAAGGAATGGGACAAAGATTTGTTCATAACTGGAGGTAAAGCAGCGAATGGGAGACAAAATAGTAAGGGATTCAGAAACAGCTTGATGTGGTTGTAATCTGGATAGTGGGAGGGGGGGTTTGGGAAAAACACCTTCCGAACGAGGGTTTGTATTTGCATTCTTATCAAAACAGAAGCAGAGAGTATGGCCCTTGCTTTCTTTAAAAATTATTCGCAAGGCTCCTCTTTTCGATGAATTCAGTTTTGTCTGATTCTTCGCGGGACATACTGTGGTGCCAAACTGGACAAGTATATTCGGGATGCGGGCGGACAAATAATGTACAAATCTGTTAGGAATGAGAAGGGGGACGCTAAATTTATTCCGGAGCTTAAAGATGGAGGTAAACGTATTAGCTCTATGAATGATTTTTTTTTAACAGAGATATCGCACTTTAAATTAGAAGAAAATGTGATGCTAAGTAATTTAAAGGAGGATACAGAAATTTCAGAAGGGATGGGATCAAGAAAACAAGGTGAGAATTTGAGGAAACAAATCGGTGTTATCGTTGTTTTAGAAGGGTTTACTCTCATGTTTATGTCCGAGTCCTCATATTCAATTTCATTGAGGATGCTCATAGGGTTGCTTACTAAATTTCTCAAGCAAGTCTTAGCAACCATTAGGTTATGGATAAATTTCTGTCTGTCAGGAAATTCCTTAGCGAGACTGTTACTCATAACTGTAAAGAGAAGGGGGCCTAGGGGAGTACCTTGAGGTATTCTATTGTGGGTAGGGAGAGGATTGGAACAATTCTTATTTGACAACCTGTGATCTATTTGATAAGAAGAAGTAACCAATGTCAAGAGGAAAGAATCAATATTGAATCCACTGACAACTTTCTCAGCTAATATATTGTGGTTAACAAGGTCAAATGCTTTTTGAAGATCAATAGAAATTAAGTTTAGTCCGGAAATAGGCTTTTGAGGATTATCCCGATATGGTCCATAAGAAAAACAAAGTAGTAGGAGTTAGAATTGGATTTTACGTTTTCGAATTGCCTCAGGTCAGTAAGAGGTAGGATTTTTTTCCTTTAGTTTCGAGAATAATTTCGAAAGTTTCAAGAATATAAGAGTGAGAGAAACATGATTAACGCCTTCAAAACCAGGCTTTCCGTTTTTCTTTTTCAAAGGGGTTATGAAACTCTGTTTCCATATTATTGGAATTTACGCAGACTCATTAATCACGTTGAAAATGAGGGACAAGGGCTTTGAGAGGAAGTCACTGAAAGCACTAAAAAGAGGAAACGGGATATTTAAAGGACAGCCACTTATTCTTCTTAGTTACCCAATTCTTCTTGTTATCTCAGATTAGGAAAAAGAAGGGAAAAAAGGGAAAGAGCACCTGTTGGTAATTGAGAAGAAAGTGCTGGAAGGCTCTGGATGATAGAAGCGAGGGGCGTGTTAAGATTATTGATAGAAATGTCAGGGGACTCGGGTAAGTTGAAGTTAAACTGCTCTGGCACCCTGCCTCGCAGCTTTTAATGTCACAGTACCAATTTTTGGTCTATAAGTAAACAATTCTTTGACTTTGGTATTAATATCAAAATTCATTGCTTGCTTAACTTATCCACTTTAATATCAAGTTTTACTTCAAGTGTAGCTAAAGGGACTTTTAAAAATAAAAGTAAAACGGGTCTGAATCTTGTTGCAATGCTTAAGTTAGCTAAAATTAGCCTTTGGTATTCCAATTAAAATTGGCTACTTGCTTAACCCCCTCTACCTTACTGCAAGTTCAGTTGCATTGGCAGCTGAAGGATCGTCAAAGAACATAAATGTGTCCAATTCTCGTTGCGATACTGAAAATAATCCATGGTATACCAATGATAGTCTATGGTGTTCTAATTGGTCAATTGTTTTTTTCACAAAAAGAATTGCCTAAACACATATTACATGCCGTATGATCAAGAAGCCTACTATCGCTGTTGTGGTTTGATTCTCGTTGCAATACTGGAATCTACAGCCGACTAATTAAAAAAAATAAATAAATAAGTTAAAATGTACCGATTCACGTTATAATTCCAGAAATAATCATATTTTTCGCTGCCAATTGTTAGTTGTACATGCAGTTGAAGGTCTCAAATTTTACGAAGAGTTCAAATTGATCATATTTAGTTTTTTATTCTCTCAAAAAGAAAATGACGTAAATACAACGTGCAATAAGTTCAAGAAAATTACACTTACCCGAGTAGTTTGTTGCAAAAATGATTATGTCATTTTAAAGCTTTGGCGCATTTATTTTAGCTAAATGTTTACAGAAGATGGTAAAATTTCGTCAAGCCAAAACGATCTAGCAATGCCGCTGTGGGATTTTCGACTGGTATGCCATATTGAAAGTGAAATTTTCTCTGGAAGTGGTTCTTCATTTAAACTTATTAATATATATATATATATATTATATAAGTTATATAATATAAATTATATAGCTAAATTATTATATTATTAATTTTATATAATTTAAGTTTATAATGCCGGAAATAGCCATATTTTTCACTGCCAATTGTTAGTTGCACATGCAGTTGAAGGTCTCAAATTTTATGAAGAGTTCAAATTGATCATATTTAGTTTTTTGTTCTCTCAGAAAGAAAATAACGCAAATACAACGTGCTATAAGTTCAAGAAACTTACACTTAACTGAGTAGTTTGTTGCAAAAATGATTATGTCATTTTAAAGCTTTAGCGTATTTATTTTAGCTAAATGCTTACAGAAGACAGTAAAATTTTGTCAAGCGAAAACAATCTAGCTATGCCGCTGTGGGATTTTCGACTGGTATGTCATATTGAAAGTGAAATTTTCTCTGGAAGTGGCTCTTCATTTAAAAGTACAGGCTCCTTTGGGCACCTATTAGATACGAATACATTTTCTAGCTCATTCCCGCTAAATAAGTCTTCCTTTATTTCAAAATTATTCATATAATTTTTCAATATTTTCTGTAACTTCACGATGTTGTAGTATGCCTTCAAAAGGCTTTTGTCATTCCTCCTTTACACTGCTTATAAGAGTAGAGGGACATAATTTTAAGGGCCAAAACAGGTGGAATATTAATTGTGATATCTCTCCCTCTCTCCTCCAATTCAAAAATACATTGAGAAATGGATTTATCTAGCACAAAACTAGAGAAACACTCACATATACGTAAAGAAAAGAAAAAGGAAACAGAATATTGAACACACAAAAAATAATTTGAACTGCTAAGTGGAGGCAGAAAATAATACTAATGAAAATGAAGGAACACGATAAATAATCCTTACCTCTCTGCTAAATTAGCAGAGGGACTGGTGCTTTGTCTAAATTATAACAAACCTCTCATAACAGATAGTTTTTCGCTAATATTCAGATTAACATGTAGAAAAAAGTGAATAATACGGCACTGGACTTGACAGTCCCTACCGGCGGTGCTGATATCCGTTTATTGACCCCTCGGCTAGGAAGTGCAATGGGGTTTTGGGGCAAGCCACCCTGTGCTTTCGCACAGGGTCCTGTTTTCCTTCCACAGATTTCTCCTGATACCCATTCAGAGCTGAATCGGGTGAACTTGCAGAGTCACGGCACTGACCCCCGTTCTAAACCAAATAACCAGTGACACCAGGACAAACTTCTGTCCAGGGCTTCAATTTTAGCGCGCCAACCACTCGGCCGTGACGGCTGTTATCAGGTTGTATGGAATAATAAGGGGATTTTGGTTGGATTGGGGATTGGGATTTTGGAGGTAGCTCCCTAATACCCGGCACCTATCTGGTTTAATACAGGATAAAAAAATTAATGCAACTGAAAGGAATGTTTGATGGTATAAAAATATACTCAAAGCTGTAAATTGCTTACGCGCTACAAAATGTTAGATATACTTAAGTAAAGCAATAATATCAAAAAAGGCCAATATGGGATAGAATGAAAACCAGAAGATATGCTTAGAATTACAAATCTATGACTTATTCGCTTCAAATAAAGGATAACATAAAAGTAGTTATTCTATGCCACCTCACTTCATGTTTCCTACTCCTGAGATGAGTTTCTGAATATCCTATCAAGTCTAATTCAAAACTTCAGATATTGTCAGTAAAAATGTCAATACACCGTCAAATGTCAAAAGTCAAAATGTCAATAATTGTCGAAAAGTTGTTTTTTAACCTTGTAATGTTCCAAGCCGCAATTTCGTATTATATAAATCATTGAAATCATTATGGCCTCAGGAGAGGCAACAAAATCCCACCAGTGCAAGTCAGAGACTAGCATATCTTCTCAAGTCTGCACAAAGTGCTTAAGCAAGCTTAGGACCGGAGAGCAGGAGGTCTCTGGGACCTCAAGCTGAATGAAGATGCTGTTCAATCCTGGGCCCATCTTCGTCACTACATGGTTTTCCATCCTTGGCGATTCTATTCTATCCACAACCTTCTACACAAGCAATCTCAAGCCTATCACCTCTGACTAATTATGTATGCATATCTATAAATATTATGCTGAGAAGAGGTCATTTAGTCAAAAAGTCTACCAAAACTTTACGTATCATTTGTATGTTATTTTGTTAAGTTGAGAATTTTTTTTAGGGGAAAGACAGTAATATTTAGTGGATTTTGCTGTTAAAAAATCAATCAAGAAAACATTGTTTTTCACATCTTTTGTTACGTATGAATATTGTTGAATTGTACACAAAATTTCAAGGGTTTTCAATCATTTTCAAGTGGTCAAATTTCAATACTTTTACATTTCAAAATTAAAAATACTATGAGGTTTGAACAATTCTTATGAATATTTAATAATACAGACAAATGCTTATTATGTTCAACATTAGTCAATTTGTTTTATCACGACTGAATTAGCTGATTAGTTCGTACTTAATTATTTAATTGTCTAATTAATTACTAAGGTATTTGATTTTGCAAAGGAGCATTTCTGTACTTCTTTATAGGCTGGTTTCGTCGTTCGATATTTAGAGCACTGTATAAAGAAACTCGATGTCAGAGATCCAGCTATTCATCATTTTCTTCTTTCTCTTCTGGTAAAGGAATCCCCTGAAAAGGTTTTAGTCTACTTACAAGAGCAAGGTAATGGAAATTATTATTTCTATGATAAATTCAGAAACAATGAAACAGAGTCTCTCAGCATGTGTAAACTGTTATTTGGCCTCTACATCTATTTACCACTGGTATTTAATTTCAATTTCAAGTTGGGAAAAGTCTAGCTGACCTCTCCTTAACCTGTTAATACATTTATTCAAATTTCAGAAAAAAAGCTTCAAATCGAATAAAAGCTATTGACGGGGGGGGGGGGGCAATTATAGATCCTGTTCTGAATTTAGATATTTCATTATTATAGCTTGAATACTATAGTATGTTTTGTATTCGTTTACTAGCTGAAGTGCTCTTTTAGCATTATCTCTGAACTCACCACAATTTGCAATATGGATTTTCAATAAATATTATTTATAATATTAGTTATATATGTTGCTTTTAGAATTTTTTGTTTTAATGGTAAAGTCAGAAACAATGGAAACATGGTCTTTCAGCTCCTGTAAAGGGCTTTTTGGCCTTGAGAACTATTTACCAAAATTGTTAGTCTTTTACTGGCCTTATATTTGAAATTGGAAAAAGTCTTGATGACCTATCCTTACGTCCTTAATATATTTTAGCAAATAGGATTAAAATATTTCAAATCCAGTGGCGTCGTTGAGGGGGGCAGGGAGTTGTTCCCCAATAATTTGGAAAAAAACTATAATTTGTTGACTTGACTTAAGTCTCCTGCCGGGCGCTGCTCGGCGTAGAGAGTAACGTCTGTCTCCTCCATCCACTTCGGTCCATGGTGAGTATTTGCTCTTCGCCATGTCTGATGTTTGCCATCGTCAAGAACTCGGACAGACTGTCGGACCAACGTTTCTTCGGTCGGCCGCAAGGTCGCTTCCAACTGACTTTGATAGGGTCAAAGTCGTAGATCATCTTTGCGGGTAGATGTGGTGGCATTCGCAGCAGTTGCCCGAACCATCGTAAGGTTCGCTCGGCTGCTTGAGTCGAAAACCAAGACTGACTTTGTGAGCTGTAGAAGCATCTCATTGCTGACGAAGTCGGACCATCGTAGGCCCTCGATCCTCCGAGGTGTAGTTGGTAACGTTCGAGGTAACGAACTGTAGTAAGGAGCGACCCGGCTCAATAGTAACCGAAACTCTAAAAAATGGAATTTTGATACCAATAGCTACATCAAAAGAATCGCATTTTAATGCTGATTTTAAATATATAAGTTTCATTAAGATCAGTCTCACCCGTCAAAAGTTACGAGTCTGGGAAAATTTGCCTCATTTTAGAAAATAGGGGGAAACACCCCCTAAAAGTCATACAATCTTAACAAAAATCACACCATCAGATTCAGTGTATCAGCGAACCTTATTGTAGAAGTTTCAAGCTCCTGTCTACAAAAATGTGGAATTTCGCATTTTTTTTTTTTTTTTTTTTTGTTTGTTTGTTTGGTTTTTTCCCAGGGGTGATCGTATCGACTGAGTGGTCCTGGAATGTCGCGAGAGGGCTCATTCTGACGGAAATTAAAAGCTCTAGTGCCCCTTTTAAGTGATCAAAAAATAGGAGGGCACCTAGGCCCCCTCCCACGCTCATTTTTTCCCAAAAGTCACCGGATCAAAATTTTGAGATAGCTATTTTATTCACCACAGTCGAAAAACGTAATAACTAAGTCTTAGGGACGACTTACTCCCCCGCAGTCCC